>NC_135219.1:12443752-12491252 GCF_052324685.1 Brachyhypopomus gauderio | reverse complement strand
TTTATGTATAAAGTTTGCAAGTGGCTATTTTATCCACATAAGTGTATACAACTTATTTGTAGGGAATGGAGATTCCCAATATTGAGTGGGACAACACTGGACTTCCCATTGATGACCACTCAAATATCATTGTACCACACACAGAATGCCCACTGACAGATGAACAGATGACAGCTTTGAGAGATGCAGTTAACCCAGGAGCTGCATCCCAGTCCTCTGGCTGTGATCTTTACATTTCAGCTGTCCAGTTTTGTGAGAATTTCCTGTCTATTTGAAACAACTGGTCTGAGAATTGGAATAAAATAACATCTTTACAAAGTTAAGACCATATGAATGAAAAATTAATGGCAAATTTTGTCATCAGTTTTAGTTTGAGTAATAAAAAAAACAATAAAAAACTGAGATGCAGCTTCATTAATTTTTTTAATTATTTACAGAGTAGGAGACATTGCAGTAAATGGATACAATCAAAAGTTGTTTGATTGCCCAATTTTGTTATTCTGATGTTTGACATAAAGGTAAAAATTATACACCACAGAAAATAAAACTAATTAAAACTCATGCTTGACTCACTTTCATTTTATTAAGAGTTGAAGTTTTCAAAAATGAGTTAGTCAAATTCCCTTCTGCCTCTTTTGGAAAAAGCAAGGCCACTGTCAGGTCGTCGAGTGAGCACTGTCCACATTGGGGATTCTTTAATCCCTCGTCTAATGCCACACTACACGACTTTTCAGTCGCCAGGTTTTTGTGCCGTTCGCACTACACGACTGGTCGTGCTGTAATCGCGAGTCTGTCAGTTGTTGTGGCTTTCACACTACATAACTGATCGGCGACGCGGGCTCACGAATTACACGACTGGGGAATCGCCGACTCATCTGGCTGCCGTCCAAAAACACGAGAACACGAAAACGAAACTCTCGCGAGAACCAGCAACACCACATAGAAGAAAAAAACAATGTACATGTACTCCACATTTTCGTTATTATTTTTTTTTACCGTTTAAACACTCCATAGTCCCAAGTTGCCAGAATTATTTCATCTCTCCGTTGCAGTGAACATATATATAATCAATCGCACTATTTCTCCAGTGCTGTCACAATAACTTAAACACAGTGTTGTAGTAAAGTTGTAAGAAAGGTGAGGAGTTTGTGTGTTTGCTGGGTTACTGTTTTGAAAGCATTCTTGAAAGTTTTTTACATTCTTCAGAGATATCTTCAGCGGTGCCGCGGTTCTCTCTCCGCGTTCCCATTGGCTGTAGCTAGACGCTGCTGCCGACTCTCAGTCGCCGACTGCTAGATATTAAACATGCTAGATATCTGCCGGTCGTCTGCGACGAGTCGGCGACGGCTCGGCGAGCGTCTTTCAGCAGTTCACACGAGTGATCGCCGATTTGCCTCCGACCACAGTTTCTGTCGCCGATCAGTCGGCGACTGAAAAACCAGCCTAAAATCGTGTAGTGTGAACCGGGCATTAACTGCTTGATCTGTCTTGTGACACGTCCAACTACCTGTTTAGAGTAATAAACAGAAGAGAAAATGAAAAAATAAATTCCTTATCCAAAAGTAAACTCAGAGAGAAAGATTTTATACATATAATAATAATTTAAAAAAACAAATCGCTCGTCAGGCCCGTTTTGTCCGAAGCTCTCGTCACTAACCATTACCCCACGGAGACAGTTGAAAACAGCTGTAAACTACTCGACTGGTAAGGAAGTAATAAACGAATGTAATGATTTTATGATAAATATAATATCATAAAGCACAGTGTGGACTGACGGACACACACATACGCAGCTACGTTGACTACATAGCGAGTTCAGAGCGAGTTAAAAAAAGATCAGTCCAGCGCAAACCTCTGATGTGCAACACGTCGTTTACTGTATCTTACTGAATCTTAAAAACACCACAATAGACAAATAAAGGAGTAAATACACTCACCGAAGAGGAGCCGATCCCGTGCGCCGACATAACTCACTTTCTCTCTCCGCCTGTGGCTTCAAACAGCGCCGTGACCAGTGGAGCGTGATTGGTTGGATTTGGTTCGATTGGAGTCTTGAATCGATTGCTCATCCTTTGTGTCCCGGATGTTTACTCTGAATATCTTTGAACTCGTATTTTAGCACGCGAAATTTTGCACGCGTATTTTGTGAGCCAAATTTGACCAATCGAATTCGAGCAACTTGAAAAAAAATCTTTTGAATTTTTTAACGCTCGAATTTTTTTTCATTGTATTTTAATAAGCATTAAATTCAAAGGCAACAAAATTCAGATGCATAATTTCAGTGCAAAAAAAATTCAGAGCTTCAAATTCAAGGGCAAACAAATTCAGTGCTTCAAATACGAATTCAAAATCCGATGGAACTATTTTTCTTCCATACGTTATACATGGAGGCATAATCAGGTACTTAAATCACTGGCAGGTGCACTTGATAAGAAGCGTTTGGAAGTTAGTGGCATGCCAGTTGCTAGTTCCAATAGAGTAATTAGGTTTGTGTGTGAGGGGCAGCATAGCAAGGAGCCAGCACAGTTTTCAAAAGTTGGCGATAAGTGGGCTGATGCAAGAGATTGGAAACTGTTGGTTGATGTAGGCTGTAAATTGCAGGTTCCAGAGTGTATTGTTGTCACAAACTTGAGGCCAGATGTTGTGTTGTACTCTGAAAGTAAGCGAATAGTGTATTTCATAGAGCTAACTGTTCCGTTTGAGGACGAAGTTGATGCAGCATATGAAAGGAAAAGGTTGAAGTATGCAGATTTGGTGGCTGAGGTAAGAGAGCGGGGCTGGCAAGCATATATTAGACCTGTAGAGGTAGGGGCTAGGGGTTTCGTGGCGAAGTCTGCCACAAGACTACTGGCTGAGTTTGGATTTAGAGGCTGTGGCATGAGAGCAGTGGTAAAGGAGTTGTCAGAGGTAGCTGAGAGATCTAGTCAGTGGGTGTGGCTAAGAAGGGCTGAGGGTAGGTGGGGTAAGGATAGTACTTGAAGAGATAAATTGTTTGGTGGGTGTGATGTTGAGATATGGGTAGGATTGTCACTTGGCTTTTCCGATAGCCGTCGGGTAGCAGGGTTGTTGGTAATTTTGTGATGGGCTACATTGTGAGCTTGGAGGGGGGTGGGTCTGGGACGCCAGACTCCACTGATGAGCCTTCTGGAGGTGTTGGGGGCTCAATTCATCGAAACACCAACGAAGGGAGGTGCCTTCCTGATGACCCCAAGGAAAAGCTTGCAAGGTATTGTGTGTGTCCATGTCACTTTGTTTTGAAGGTCAGTCCAGGTTTGTTTGGTGGTCTGAGTACTTGGCAGTTGAGGCAATGGACCATGAACATAGTGCGCTGTGCTTCTGGATCCTTGTCGAGCCAGTATCAGATTGTAGCTGCTGCTGTGTTCTGTTCAAGCAACTAGTGTGTGCATAGGGTGTGTGAAATCTATCTTGTCTTCTTAGTAGTATTGTGTAAGTATTATTAGATCATGGTTGTTGGTTGGTTAATACATCCTAGCCAAGCCTGTTGCATGACTCTGAATGTTAGGTGCAGGATTTATCATCTTCCTGTTTTATGTTACTTGGTGTCTAGTTAAACTAGTGACTGCTGTGAAAAGGGCAGCTGACAACAGGGGAAAGACTCTGTGACAGCTTGGAAAGACAGCTGACAAGAGGGAACAGACCCTAACGGTGCTGCCATGGGCTAGCAACTCATGGCAGCAGCCACCATGGTACCCATGTGTGTGCAACCAAGTAAGCTACATTGAGGAATAAAAAGCAATACCCCAAGAGTCAGCGAGAGCAGGGGTGGAAGATGACTCACAGGTGGATAACACGGTTACGGACTCTGGAACGGACATGACTACGAGAAGTGGGTTGAGCATACAGGCAGGCAGGGTGGTAGGGGAAAAGGCGCTGCAGACTTGCGTGTGTGGGTGGCGCAAGGTCACGTCAGTGAGAGGGCTGAGGATTCACCAAGGGAAGATGAAATGTTTGAGTGAAGGAGTGCAGGGGCCCCGCATTGAACAATACCTTGCACAGAATTGTTCGAGTCAGTCGGCTGAAGTCCAGCGGCAGGTTAGTTACCACAGTCCGCAGGATATCAACACCCTTGTTACTATAGAGGCCAACTCAAGCACAGGAGGTGGAGAGGAGGATAGCGGTGATGGGCCAGGTGTTAGTGGAAAGCAAAAGGGAAGAGAGAAAGGGTTAGGGCACAGATCGAAGGTTAAATGGCCTGGGGCAGGTGATAAAATGTTGTGGAGGAGTGTTAATGAGGATTTGAAAGGGATGTTGGAAGGGTTGAAGGGAACAGCGGAAAGTAAGTTGAACAGGCTAGGTAAAGTTATCTATGATTATGGTGTTGCAAGATTTGGTGTTGTGCAGAAGAAAGGAATGAGTAAGGCGGTTTGTAAATCAAGGAGGCAGGTAGAAATAGGAAAACTTGTCAAAGAGTCAAGGTTATTGAGGAAGCAGTGGAAGCGGGGTGATGAGCAGGAAAGAGAGGGCATTGAGTTACTGCAAGACGAGTTGAAAAGTAAGTTAGGGAAATTGCGGAGAGCAGAAGCTATGAGGAAAAGAAGGAAGAAGAAAGAGCGCGCTAGAGAGGCATTCTTTAAGGATCCGTTTAGATTTGTTAAAACGTTGTTTAGTCAGGAGAAGTCAGGGAGCCTAAAGGTAGGAAAGAAGGAGCTTGAGGGGCATTTTCAGAAGGTGTACTCAAGGGAGGAAAGGACTAGTGAGTTGAAATTGCCAGCAGATATTCCGCCAGTAGGTGACCTACAGTGGAAGATGGATGTTAATCCCCTTAAGTGGAGTGAGGTACAGGATGTAGTGCGGTGTGCAAAAGCAGGTTCAGCACCAGGGCCTAATGGAGTTCCATATAGATTATATAAAAGTGCGCCAGATGTTTTAAAGTTGTTATGGAGGTTGATGATTATAGTGTGGAAGAAGGGGATTATCCCAAAGGATTGGCGAAGGGCAGGTGGTGTTCTTATTCCGAAAGAGAAGGATTCTGTAGCCATAGAGCAGTTTCGTCCCATAAGCTTGCTTAATGTGGAGGGTAAAATATTCTTTAGTGTAGTTGCACGTAGGTTGGCAGCGTTTCTGAAAAAGAATAAGTTAATTGATACATCGGTGCAAAAAGCAGGGATTACAGGTTTTTCAGGGTGTATAGAGCATAGTAGCATGATTTGGCACCAGATTCAAACAGCAAGAGCAGAGAGAAGAGACCTACATGTGGTATTCTTGGATCTGGCTAACGCTTTTGGTTCGGTACCACATGCTCTGTTGTGGAAAGCATTTGAATTTTTTCAGGTTCCTGATGAGATTACGAGGTTAGTTAAAGCCTATTTTGGAGACATTCAGTTTTGTTTCAGCACAGAGGAGTTTGTTACATCTTGGCAACGTCTGGAAGTAGGTATAATGGCAGGGTGCACAATCTCACCATTGGCATTTACAATGGCAATGGAGGTGATTATTAGGGCTTCTAAGTGGGTTGTAGGTGGGGAGAGGCTGCATGATGGCACCCGGCTCCCACCGATTAGGGCATACATGGATGACATGACTACATTGACGACAACTGTTCCATGTGCTCGGCGGCTGTTGGAGAAGCTAGGTGATAATCTTAGGCTGGCTAGGATGAAGGTTAAACCCAGTAAGTCTAGGAGTGTTTCAATTGTGAAAGGGAAGTTGACACAAGAAAAGTATGTGATGGAGGGAGAAGTTATACCATCTATTCTGGAGAAATCAGTTAAGAGTCTAGGTAGGTGGTACACCGCAGCACTGAACGACAAAGAGCAGGTTGTAGAGTTAAGGAAGGAATTGGGTGAGGCTATTAATAGTATCGATAAGTCCTTTTTGCCAGGTAAATTAAAGTTATGGTGTTTGCAGTTTGGATTGTTGCCTCGTCTAAGGTGGCCACTGACAGTGTATGATATTCCAATGACTGAAGTTGAGAGGCTAGAAAGAATTGTTAATAAGGCTGTAAGAAAATGGCTTGGGGTTCCACATTGTCTTAGTAGTGTGGCATGGTTCGGGAGAGGAGTACTAGAACTGCCACTAACAAGCTTAGTTGAGGAGTTTAAATGTGCCAAGGTAGGCAGAGAAATGTTGTTGATGGGGTCGAAAGATGCACTGATCAAAGCAGCGGCACCAGTGACACGTACAGGAAGAAAGTGGAATTCCCAAGAGGCAACTCAGGCAGCAAAGAGGGCATTGGAGCATAGAGATGTTGTAGGGCAGGTGCAAAATGGTAGGGCAGGACTAGGGTCAGGTGATACATGGAGGGCATTCAGCAAGGCCACATCTCCTGAGAGAAGACGAATGGTGACTGGTTTTATTCGAGAGCAGGAGGAGGAAGTAAGACGGGCAAAAGCTGCAGGACAGAGTAAGCAGGGTCAGTGGATGAAATGGGAAAGTGTAGAGAAGAGGAGAATCACTTGGCGAGAGTTGTGGGCATTGGATGCGAGTCGTATAAAGTTTCTGGTGGGAGCTACTTATGATATGTGCTTCCAACTCCACAAAACCTTGGGCAGTGGTTAGGTGAGGATCCAACTTGTAAGCTATGTGCAGGAAGTGGTACATTGAAGCACATCCTGTCGGCATGCAAGGTGAGTTTGTCACAGGGACGTTATACATGGAGGCATAATCAGGTACTTAAATCACTGGCAGGTGCACTTGATAAGAAGCGTTTGGAAGTTAGTGGCATGCCAGTTGCTAGTTCCAATAGAGTAATTAGGTTTGTGTGTGAGGGGCAGCATAGCAAGGAGCCAGCACAGTTTTCAAAAGTTGGCGATAAGTGGGCTGATGCAAGAGATTGGAAACTGTTGGTTGATGTAGGCTGTAAATTGCAGGTTCCAGAGTGTATTGTTGTCACAAACTTGAGGCCAGATGTTGTGTTGTACTCTGAAAGTAAGCGAATAGTGTATTTCATAGAGCTAACTGTTCCGTTTGAGGACGAAGTTGATGCAGCATATGAAAGGAAAAGGTTGAAGTATGCAGATTTGGTGGCTGAGGTAAGAGAGCGGGGCTGGCAAGCATATATTAGACCTGTAGAGGTAGGGGCTAGGGGTTTCGTGGCGAAGTCTGCCACAAGACTACTGGCTGAGTTTGGATTTAGAGGCTGTGGCATGAGAGCAGTGGTAAAGGAGTTGTCAGAGGTAGCTGAGAGATCTAGTCAGTGGGTGTGGCTAAGAAGGGCTGAGGGTAGGTGGGGTAAGGATAGTACTTGAAGAGATAAATTGTTTGGTGGGTGTGATGTTGAGATATGGGTAGGATTGTCACTTGGCTTTTCCGATAGCCGTCGGGTAGCAGGGTTGTTGGTAATTTTGTGATGGGCTACATTGTGAGCTTGGAGGGGGGTGGGTCTGGGACGCCAGACTCCACTGATGAGCCTTCTGGAGGTGTTGGGGGCTCAATTCATCGAAACACCAACGAAGGGAGGTGCCTTCCTGATGACCCCAAGGAAAAGCTTGCAAGGTATTGTGTGTGTCCATGTCACTTTGTTTTGAAGGTCAGTCCAGGTTTGTTTGGTGGTCTGAGTACTTGGCAGTTGAGGCAATGGACCATGAACATAGTGCGCTGTGCTTCTGGATCCTTGTCGAGCCAGTATCAGATTGTAGCTGCTGCTGTGTTCTGTTCAAGCAACTAGTGTGTGCATAGGGTGTGTGAAATCTATCTTGTCTTCTTAGTAGTATTGTGTAAGTATTATTAGATCATGGTTGTTGGTTGGTTAATACATCCTAGCCAAGCCTGTTGCATGACTCTGAATGTTAGGTGCAGGATTTATCATCTTCCTGTTTTATGTTACTTGATACAACCATTGCATGTTCACATGAAGCTTAGTTCAGATCAGGAAATACATTTTCATTGAAATAAAAGCACAAACAAAGCATCAAAACGTATGTGTAAATGAAATATGAATAGACGTCTACCAAATTGCAAACGTAAATGAAATTATTGCATTTGAATTTTGAGCTCAAAGTTGCTTGTATGAGTGGAACATGTAAATGCCAATTTTAGATTACATAGCCATTTTGCGCGTTACATTTTAATTTTAATTTTGAGACCAATTTGCTATCATACACTAGAACGGTAAACTCACCCATACACATGACAAACGCTCAAGCAAAACACATGTCTCACAAACACCAAAACACAGGCTTATCAATAACCCTGGATTCTTAAACAATGATACTATAACGAGTTTCTTAACCCAGAGGTATTAACCAATAAACATTAAATACATCGCTTAACACTTGACGGAAGACATTACTTTCAACAATGAACCCCGAGGGTTAACTACATCCTCATGCTACTTATAATTCCATTGCCTAAGCTAACTCGTATCAGCAGGGGGAGACCACGCCTACGGGGGTGGCCAAGCCAAACTGGGATGTAGATATGACGAACCAATGGGGGCGGGGCCAAGCGAGACAGCACTTTGGCTATATACTATAAAATATAATGCACATTTGGAAAGAGTCTGTTCAAAAGCTTCCACAATTTTATGGTAAGTACACCATGGCCAACTTTGTTATGCTAACTAAACCCAGTACTGAGCACTTTCTCCACCATCTACCATGATACCAGGTTTTAGGACTGACTGTACCATCTGCTCATGCCAACAGAGGCCAACCATGCAATCTGACTTTGAAGAAAGGTTGGATTTCTTTTTTGGAACACAATGGCACCAAAAATCAACAAAGCTCCACCTGCCAGACTCCAACTGGAAAAGCCAGAGGATTTGAGCTCCGGAACGGGCCGCATTTGTAGGGGTGTGGCCAAGCGCTCCCATTGGGTGAGGATGGCCTGGCGAGCTCCCTCCCACCTACCCGGCCCGCTCAACCGAAACTGGTAGGGGGTGAAGGGACCAAACAGGACCCTCAACCCTATAGCAGGGACCGTCAGGAGCAGCCGCAGGATGTTGGGGCAAACACCCACTTCCTTTGCAAGTGAATCAAAGTAAGGTATGTAGTCTGTCACAAGTGCAGCCTTCTTTGGACAATAGTACCTGTACACAACGAAGAGAGATGAACAGTCAAAAGAGAATACAAAAGCGTTACATGGTATCTTGAGCCAACTCGTCTACAGACAAAAATATTGATCCTGAAAATTGTAAGAGAACCTTACTTCATATTTGCCTTCTTCTCTTTCTCTGTTATCTTATGCATTATTGCCAAAGGAGGAAGATGGTTCAGTCCTAAAATAAGTGTGTTAGAACATGAGGTTGAGAGATCTTTGACTTTGTTTCAAGTTTTGGGGTGACCATTGGGCAAACATCTCTACTATACTGCATTCAGAAATATTGGTCCATGCATTATCTATTTCTAATTATAACCCATAATGACATGATCATGTCTTACGTCTCTGAATCTCTAAACCATGCACAAGACTAAATGCTGAAATCCAATTTCCAGTCCTAGGTTTAAAAAATAATTGCCAAGTAATGAAACTAATATTAAATTAATATAACTGAAATGACTCGGAGGTGAAAGGAAGGTAGCAAATCAGTAGACTGAAGAACTTGATGGCTTTGTTTTGAAAATCTCTGTTCTAAAGAATTACTAGTTATGATAAATACCAGGGAAGAGTCAGATTTTAGGCTCTGAAATTACACTTATGAGTTGGACAAAGTCTGTAATGGCAGGAGTTTTCCTGGACTGAGTGGAAAACACTATACTACGTGTTTAGAAAAGCCCTAACATGATCTGGTTTGTGAACTACCTGCAAACACTCTAGTGGCCCATCGTGCCTGCATCTCCATCACAGGCATTAGGGATCCTGTGACGTTGACCAGCCCCAGGATGGCCAGCGTGAGGCGCTCAAGGGACAGAGGGAATACTCTTCTGTAGAGGAGTATCTCCCCCTCAGGACCACTGGCCAACGATGGTGGCAGGAACGGGAAGGTGGCCCTGTATCCTGTGCAAAATACCACTGCATCGATCCCTTCTTCCATCACCCCATTATCAAACACGACGGCTGAGCCTCGAAACTCGCGTATGTTGGGCTTCATCTGCAGCGCCCCCTGGAGGATGCGCAATGGCAGGTCATCGTTAATCACAGGTTGTTGGTCGAGTATCCTGCAATGAAGAAATCTGGCTAATGAAGCTGTAGCTTCAGATGTTTTTATTTTGGTGAAGATGTTAGGGCTTGATGTTCTAGAATGTACTGTAGAGCTAGAACATATAGCTACTGTGTTTGATCTGGTATAATTTCATCACAATTGCACTAGAGGGCTTCAGGAAAGCAGTTTCTCCATTTGTGGTGGTATTTATTCAGTCCTGAATGGCACCTGTGGCTGGGCTGTAGTCCATACAGCCTGTGGTCATATTTCAGGTTGTAGGCACTCTCCACCATCCAGTTGAGCAGGGATCGGGGGAGCAGGTAGAGAAGCAGGTTATTCAAACGTCTAACCATCATTATGTCCAGGGGCAGGCCACTGCCAGCCATGCGGCCCACTACCCAGGCTCCTTCACGCGTGCTCAGGAAGGTCTAAGAGGTAAAGGCAAGCAGGAAAGAGGTTATTGTACAATTAGACTAACTTTAATGCACGAGTATCACTGCATCTGTAGGTATAAAACAGAACAATACATGCACACTTCTGAAAAGAGGGTAACAGGTTAAGTAAAAGTTAGCACACTGATGTCCGGTGGTAGATGCAACCAGTAGATGTGGTTAGCTGTGAAGAAGCTAAACTGAAAACTAGTTGACTGGAATTCTTGACTAGCTGTGGACTAACTTAATTTAGATAAGATCTTAACCAAACCCATTAGGTTTTCATTATGTCTAGGGAGATTGTGTTTATGGATCGTACCCTCTGTGCCACTCTACTGATCTCCACAGCAATGTCTCCTCCAGAGTTTCCCATTCCAACAACCACCACACTTTTCCCATGGAACGCCTCTGCGTCCTTATATTCCCAACTGTGGGAGCATTCTCCTGAGAATGTGTCTATGCCTAGAGCAGCAAAAGAGGAATTATATCAAATTACATTGGCTGGGCAACACAGTGGCTTGGTGGTTAGCATGTTAGCACTCTCCCTATCTGAGTGAAGTTTCCATGTCGTCTAGGTGGGTTTCCTTCCACACTCCAAAAACATGGAGGAGTGTGTGACCGTGCATCTCCCCTTTTCCAATAAAAAGTGTCTGTGTATGACTGTCTGCATGCCCAGTGGTGGTTGGTGCTCTGTCGTGGGTGTTCTCCTCTCCCCTTCTTGCACCCAGTTCAGTCCCCCAGGGGTCTGAGGTTTCCGGTAGAGAGTACGCTGTGTGCAATTGGTTTCTCGCCAGTGTGTGAATGGGTGTGAAAACCTTGTACTCATGCTCCTGGGTAAATATGTAAAGCGACCTTAGGTTTGTGAAAGGCGCTATATAAGTTCAATATAATATAATAAGAGGGCATGGTCTATGCTTAAAAATGGGGGGGGGGGGGGGGTGCTGTGATTGTACCTGGATATGATGAGAGAGGTATGACAGGGTGTGTGAAGCGTCCAGAACATACAAGTATCCCGTCGAACACATGTTTTTCTCTGCATCCATCTCTGCTCTTAGTTACCACCTCCCACTGACCAGAGAGAGAGAAGTCAGGTCTGGGTCTCACACTGTGCACTGTAGTCTAAAACACACAACAGACACACACAGTCATATGTCTATAGACACTGGTACATATTAGGTCTTAATGTGTCAAGATCTGAATGCTACAGATACATAAACCAAACAAAGCAACACCAAACCCTGTAAGCAATACATTGCTGCTGCACACACACATGGCCGTTTTGAGAAAAGAAAGGCGAGAACCTGGAAGCGAATGTGTTTAAGCAGCTCAAAGTGCTCCACGTACAGCCTCAAGTACTGCAGCATCTGGGAGTGGTGCATGAAGTTGGGGTAGTGCGCTGGCATGGGGAAGTCACTGTAGCACATCATCTCTTTTGAGGTGTTCAGGTAGAGGGAGCGGTACATACTGGCACACCCAGACTCTGGTGTTTCCTGACCACACGGAAACACAAGTACATAGTCAAGGACAAACAGCCAGGACTAACAGGTAAAGATGCTTCAGAGAGGGTGTGCATTTATTCTGCAACTAAAAGTACCCTCTGCAGTCTACAAACTAGAGCAGACCTGCAACTTGATGCTCTGTACAATGTACCTACAATATACCTTCTTATTTGCTGTTATCTTGTGAATTCAACACTTAACAATAAACATACCATAAACCAAGGTTGATGCCAACAAAAGTGCTGTGAATTCTACATTTTGCCCCAATATGCCAAAACACCACATATTTAAAAAATGTACCTAGGTCATAAAATACTAATACACCAATTGGCATATTTGCGTGTGTGTGTGTTTGTGTGATATTGTCTCAACGTCTGCTCTGAACTCTTATTGTAAATTTGCCAGATTTTTCTTGGAATTCAGGTGTTGCATATATGAAGATGAAGGGTTGTGGTTTACATAATGCCCACAGGGTTTCTTCCTGGAAGAAACCACTCCCTTTAAGATAGAAAAGTATGATTGTATACATGAGATTATGCAGAATGGTATTGTATTGTTATTGCTTTGGTACATCAACCTGCAAAGTAAGGGAAGCACCTCATGTCATTTAAATCAACAGGTGAACCTGGCTGCTCAAGTTTAGTTGGGCATCATTGTGACCATCTGTAGAAGTCTATCACAGCTGTATTGCTCGTGAGACGTATCCCACCTTAAACCTCCAGAGTCCGCCGATGTCATCAGTGCTCTCAAAACACACTGGCTCCAGACCCTCGTCCAAGCAGCACTTAATGCTGGTGAGTCCAGAGCTTCCTGCTCCAATCACGGCCATGCGGCGAGCCATCCTGGACGTCTGAGAACCAGAGACGCCGGTTACAGACAACCAACAGCACTACACATTGTAAGAAATAACTGTATACAAAGAAAGATCCATTCACCGGCATCAGATTTACCTGGGCAGTAAATCTAGAAGCCATAATGCATTAGGATTCTACCTACAACCTAATTTTCAGGTATCTTCAGATATCGAAGCCACCAAGTCGCTCATTTGAAATAGCTGACTGTTGTAGGCCATTGTATATGGATTGTTACATATCACCTAAATTTTCTCAAGTGGTACATTCAACGAAATCAAGAATGCAGTTGTCAAGAATTTCAGGAAGATAAGGCAGGATTTCCATGGGGTAGAGCCCAGTGCATGGGCTGCATTCTGACGCTGTTCCAAGATGCCTTAAAACGAGCCAACACTGGCTAACAGTACACCACAGCAGAGTGAGATTTATTAGGGGTGAATCCATTTAAACAGTCCAGGTTCATAACAGGCAGGTTGTCCAAAACAGACACAAAACCAACATGGAGTGATATGACTTTATATGACTTAAACAAAACCAAAAACGAGATACAAGACAAAACTAGGACTAAACCAAAGATAAATTACACAGATACAAACAAAACAACGGAAGATAAAGATACAAAACATGACCGTAGAAGTATTTGAAGACACATACAAAGACTAGGAACAAAGAAGACAAAACACAAGGTGTAATTACTTAACAAGGAACTAGAACCAGGTGAATACAATGACAAAGTGGAGGAGTTACAAAGGTCAAGGCATGAACAACAGAAAGCACATGGGATGTGTTCGAAATAGCCTACCACATACTCCTGGCATACTGCTTGGGCCCCAAATCAGTATGCAGTATGCGAATAAAAAGAATTTACCCAGTACGCGAAACATCCCCGGATGACATACTTCCGCAAAATATTCCAGTACGCGAACAGAGCTATCTTCATGGTGTACTGCATCCCATCATGCAATGCTATGTTCACGTGACCCCATAGTATGCTTTGCTTTTGTCGCATACTGGAAACTATTGCATACTACTAGGAGGACCAGTATGCAGTATGTAGTAGGCTATTTCAAACACAACCATGGAATACTAAGACAGACAGGAGGGGTTAAACAGAACATGACAACAAGACTGACAGGTGGGGGTGGAGTTTAGCTCCTGAAAAGAGCGTGACTGTAGATCAGTCAGAAGGAGCTGCTGGACTGGACTCCTTGTTTGATGCAGCCACACACAGCAAACATGCATAAATATAGAAATGTTCAAGGTCCAGCTGTTTTGCCTCGAAATACAAGGCAATTCCTAGGAGCATCAAAGCAGCAATCCTGCAGACATTATGTGATACCACCACAGGTTGTTAGTTCCAACAGGAACTGTGCTGATTTTGGACCAGAACTAGTTTTTGCCATAGCTTTAAAAAGCTGTAAACAGCAGAGTTGTTTAAACAAAACAACAGTGAGGATACCAAATCAGGAGCTATATAAATACAGTTTCAGCTCCCTGGCAGTAACCCCCATTGGTCATGAAGAGGTTACAAATTCCAAAATTAGTACTCTGAAGCTTACATTCTATGTAGTATTGTTACTTATAAATCAAATGAATACACCAACAAAGAGTAATGTTACAAAATGTTGTCTGAATTGATTAATCCTCTTTTACAATCAATGCAGTGTACCACAACTTATTAAGTCATCTTATATGAGCAGCAAGGTTATGAAAGAATTCAATTAGGAAGGAAATTAGATGATGGTCCTTACCTTTTAATTGACAGTCAAGGTTTGACAGTCTGTAGCACAATCAAAGCAATGTGTGAAATTTGCCCTCGTTACCGTGGGGAAATCTGGGTTTATTAAAGATTAGGGAATAAGTAGGTGTCACGGCGAGCTGGTCCCTCTGCTCAGGGGAGAAGCCCACATACACACAACAATGCCCTAACACACCTTCCTTGATCCCAGTCACCCACCTTCTGATACACCCTTTTCATCACATGTACCCATCACTTGTTCCCTCTGCTCTATTTATGCCCGCAGGTCCCAACCACCAGTGCGAGAGACACGCTCCTTTTCTCAAGTCCTACCCAGAGCATTCCACTTATTGCTTCGTTTAAACGCTGTTGCACAATCCGAGTTGTTATTGTGCGACTACGATGCTTCGAGTGTGATACATGCCCTGAAGTATCATTAGGGAAGGGCTGCAGGAGACTGACCTGTGTAGTTAGACTGGCTGACTACAAAGGAGTGATCTACATGGCTGTCTAAATTGTATTTGTATAGCACTTTTCAGACATGTATAATTAGTATATAAAATACATTATTGGATATACAATGCAGAACACACACAGAATACAGAATATATAGCACACAGCATGGCCAAGACATGAACAGATGAAAGAGGTGATTATGTTTGAGGTTTATTATATGAAAGTCAAAAAATGTTTTTAAGGTTAGTTTTAAAAATGGAGAGTTGCAGACTGTTGGACCAGAGAGTGAAGAGAGTTTCAGAGTCGAGGAGCACATCTGGAAAACACATGATCTCCACAGCTGTGAACACTGGTGGGGAGAATAGTGAACAGCCCGGCTGAGGAAGACCTGAGCGCAGGTGAGGTTGTAAGGACGGAGATCGGATAGGTGTGAAAATGTTAGACTAGTATTCCTTTTCTATTTTAAACAAATCTAACCGATGATTCTCCATGTGTGCTTATAAATATTGACAATCTGAAGACAGCATCCTGACTAATATTTGCCAAATGTCTGATAACATTGTCATAATATTGATATTTCTCACTTTACTACATTTAACCATATAAAGATTTTTAGGTGGGTTCGTTTTACGTCCTCTGTTTATGTGCATGGAGTTCTGTTCATGCATTCATGAAGACATTGGTTTTTTATTTTGGAATTATTATACACAGTGTTTACTCAGTGTTAGAAACTATAATTTATCAGCTGTAGGTAACAAAGCCAGAGCTAAATGAATTACGTTGTTTGTGTTGAACACTGAGAAGGTGAAACACTGCTGTTTAATTTGCCTCAATTTTAGTTTATCGTTGTGTACATTCAACCAAATAAACAACTCATTTATGAGTAGAGCTCTTTGGTCTTGGTCTGCTCTGTTGATAATTTCAGAAAACCATTGTCCTGCCACTGAGTGTAAAATGACATCTCAGAATTCCAGAGGAATTCCACAGCAGGCCACACCCATTTCACTACCCAATAACAGTATTTGATTGCATTTTGTGCAACTGACAAAAAAAATTGTAGAAAATGTTGTCATGACCAAGTAGCCTATTAAAAGTGATCCACCACCATGACAGAAAAAGACAATAGATTACACATTTGTGTCTGCAAAAAGTTCTACAACAGTTTCATGAAACAGACGAATCGAAGATGTGATACTTTATTCATTATGATTTATATGAGAATGAGATCACTTTAGGACACGTGTATGGAGACATCCAGATCTTTCAAAAGGACTAACCTTTTCCCCCCAGCTGTATCAGACCAACTCTATGATGTTAATCAATCCCTTGTCTATTTCAACAACACTGGCTATAGCTCAGACTGCTTCCTTCAGTAGTAACTAAAGAGGCCAGAGTCAGCCATTTTCTAGAAAAATTTCAAATAACTTGTGCACTGCAACTTTTCATCCATGGCATTATTCCTCAAAGTATTTAAAACCATATTGCATGTCCAGCTTGTTTTCAAACACATTTTGACATTTGTTTAACTGCAGGCCTTATTCTAAATGCTTTTGACATTACATCAGCATACCTATCTAGAATTTTTTTTAATGCTAGTGTTGCAAAATGCCTCAATGAGCCAAAAATATAATTTAAAAACAAACTTGTGTTGTATCAGGCTCATAATTGCCCTCTGTCGCAATGTCCCTGGCATCAGGTGACTATCCAGTGTGTGAAACCCTGTGAAGATGACTGAGCCACATTCATTATATGTGGAACTGGTGAACAGACGAAAACAGGGCCACTGATGTGCTGTTCTTAGCAGTCCCAGTGTGGCTTACTCCTGCAGCGTTAAACCTGCAGGCTGCAATCCTGACATTCTGACTGGCATGAGCTCTGGATTGCAACCGGTAGCATTGAGTTCATAATCTGTAATCTACCATTTCCCCATTGGTTATATTTTTGAGGATTAAAAAAATGTAATTAAAAAATTTGGCATGACCTCCTGCAGGCAAATATTGTTTGAAAGACCTTTATGTTAACCATTTGTGAAGGAATATATCTTTGCATGCCTTCTTACCAGAGGTGGGGACTCGAGTCACATGACTTGGACTCGAGTCAGACTCGAGTCATTAATATTAAGACTTTTGACTTGACTTGAAAAAATATTCAGAGACTTAGACTTGACTTGGACTTTTACACCAATAACTTGGGACTTGAATTGGACTTGAACCTTTACTTGCAAAGACTTGATTTTTTTTTACCCCAAATCTAAATTTTAAAACGCATATTAATATTTATAAAGTGCGCCCCATTAATTTCATTTCCGTCCTTCTGACGCAGACCAGTCCTCTGCTTTTCCACACTCTGTACGTGTGTGTGTGCATGAGCTGCAGCACAACCAATCAAAAGGGGGGTTGGCGAACGTAAATTTTTACCGGGCGGGGTGTAAAATGGACACAAATTAAGTATTATATCGCGATCGATCGATCGCCAGTGGTTGGTGCCAGAGCGACCTAGTAACTCATTGAATCATAGATGTGGATCAGAGGTAAATAAACTAGATTTTTTTCCGGCGTGAGAAATCGGATGTGTGGCGTGAGAGCGTGTGAAGACGGTCAAATGCGTGTGTCTCACGCTCAATGCGTGAGAGTTGGCAACCCTGGGTTCTGTATCTGAACACGGGGAAGAGAGCCTCTCTCTGTCACCATCATAATATCCAGTTCTATCTCAGCATGGATTGTGTATTTGAACATCTACGTCGAGAAAAAAATATATTGACAAAAGTGGAGCGAGTTTTCAGCTATGGGGACATCATTCATCGTGCACAAATGACATACAGACTTTTGGCCAGCAAATGCAATGCAGAATAGTTTACTGAAATGTCTAAAGTTGCAGATTCCTGTTAATTGTTCAGTTCTTATATTTGTTTGTCTTGTGTCACTCACACATGTTCTCCAAGAAACCAGATAAGAGAAGAGAGGGAAAATGCTGTTATGGTTCTTTGTATTGTACTGTGAAAATATCAGCACTTTTTATTTGAACATGGAGTTCTACTTATGACTTTTTCACAGAATATTTATTTCTGGAAAATTGTAGTTTAAAGTATGAATATTTTTGCAGCTAAGTTTAACAAATTGAACTGTGCAATAAAGAGGTGTAATTTTATTTTTTTTTATACTTCGTGTTTTCAGTTGCACATGTTTTATCAAGATTTGAGGAGAATACAGATTTAAAAAAGAACGCATGTCTATTATTTACATTTAAAATTTAAAATATACCTGCAACATTAGTAAAAAAAAAAAAAAGACTCGAAAGGACTTGAAATTCCAAGTTTCAGACTTGGGACTTGACTTGACTATTGCCTGTCTTGACTCGAGACTTGACTTGACTTGAGTGTCTTTGCTTGAGACTTGACTTGGGACTTGAGGTATAAAGACTTGGACTTACTTGAGACTTGCAAAACACTGACTTGGTCCCACCTCTGCTTCTTACCTATATTGATTGTGTATTTGCCAGTATATAAAGATAATGGTCCTTTCATAAAAGATTTAATTGAGCGAGATAAGCATGAGGGACATAAGGCTGACATTTCTATGGTGTGGCATCCAAAATAAAATTAACTGAAAATGTAGGTGAGTTATTGGAGAACGGTCTGCTATCTCATGAATCAATACAAGCGAGACAGCACATTGGCTATATGCTATAAAATATACTGCACATTTGGAGACTCTTCAAAACCTTCCACATTATGTTTTTAAGTACACCAAGACTACCATTTCATGCTAACTAAACCCAGTAATGAGCACCTTCTCCACCATCTACCATGATACCAGGTTTTAGGACTGACTGTACCATCTGCTCATGCCAACAGAGGCCAACCGTGCGATCTGACTTTGAAGAAAGGTTGGATTTCTTCTTTGGAACACAATGGCAGCAAAAACCAACAAAGCTCCACCTGCCAGACTCCAACTGGAAAAGCCAGAGGATTTGAGCTCCGGAACGGGCCGCGTTTGTAGGGGTGTGGTCAAGCGCTCCCATTGGGTGAGGATGGCCTGGCGAGCTCCCTCCCACCTACCCGGCCCGCTCAGCCGAAACTGGTAGGGGGTGAAGGGACCAAACAGGACCCTAAACCCTATAGCAGGGTCCGTCAGGAGCAGCCGTAGGATGTTGGGGCGAACACCCACTTCCTTAGCAAGTGAATCGATGTAAGGTATGTAGTCTCTCTCGAGTGCAGCCTTCTTTGGACAATGGTACCTGTACAGGACGAAGAGAGCCGAACAGTCAAGAGAGAATACAAATGTGTGTTAATGATCAAGGTAGAACCAAACGTTACGTGGTATCCTGACCCAAATGGTCTACAGACAAAAATAATATTGATTCTGAATGTTAGAAAACCTTACTTCTTCATATTTGCCTTCTTCTCCTTCTCAGTAATCTTATGCATTGTTGCCAAAGGAGGAAGATGGTTCAGTCCTAAAAGAAAAGTGTGTTGAGGTTTTTTTCATTTAAAAGCTTGGGGTGACCATCGGACTAACATCTCTTTACTATAATACATTCAGAAATATTCATTCACACTTATAACCCATCATGTGTCCTATGTGAGAGGTTTCCAGTCCTAGGTTTTGAATTCACTGATAAGTAATGACCATCATCAGAGGTGAAAGGTAGGTAGTACTGTTCTACAAGAACTTCCACTTCTGACCAGTTCCAGGGTAGCATTTGGATTTAAGCTCTCTTACACTTCTAGTCAACTCACCAGCTCATGAGCTGGTCAAAGTGTATAATAGCAGGAGTATTCCTGGACTGAGTGGAAAACACTATATGCCTACTAGTGTTTAGAAAAGTGAGGCCCCAACATGATCTGGTTTGTGAACTACCTGCAAACACTCTAGTGGCCCATCGTGCCTGCATCTCCATCACAGGCATTAGGGATCCTGTGACGTTGACCAGCCCCAGGATGGCCAGCGTGGGGCGCTCAAGAGACAGAGGGAATACTCTTCTGTAGAGGAGTATCTCCCCCTCAGGACCACTGGCCAACGATGGTGGCAGGAACGGGAAGGTGGCCCTGTATCCTGTGCAAAATACCACTGCATCGATCCCTTCTTCCATCACCCCATTATCAAACACCACGGCTGAGCCTCGAAACTCGCGTATGTTGGGCTTCATCTGCAGCGCCCCCTGGAGGATGCGCAATGGCAGGTCATCGTTAATCACAGGTCGTTGGTCGAGCAACCTGCAATGGAAAAACCTCTGGCTAGTGCTTTTTATTTTGGTGAAAATGTTATGGCTTTATTAATATACTGATCTGGAATGTACTGTAGAGCTAGAACATATAGCTACTATGTTTGATCTGGTAGAATTAAATCACAATTGCACTAGAGGGCTTCAGGAAAGCAGTTTCTCCATTTGTGGTGGTATTTATTCAGTCCTGAATGGCACCTGTGGCTGGGCTGTAGTCCATACAGCCTGTGGTCATGTTTCTGGTTGTAGGCACTCTCCACCATCCAGTTGAGCAGGGATCGGGGGAGCAGGTAGAGAAGCAGGTTATTCAAACGTCTAACCATCATTATGTCCAGGGGCAGGCCACTGCCAGCCATGCGGCCCACTACCCAGGCTCCTTCACGCGTGCTCAGGAAGGTCTAAGATGTAAAGGCAAGCAGGAAAGAGGTTATTGTACAATTAGACTAACTTTAATGCACGAGTATCACTGCATCTGTAGGTATTAAACAGAATACATGTACACTTCTGAAAAGGGGGTAAAAGTTAGCAATGAGTAGATATGTTTAGCTCCAAAGAAGCTAAACTGCAAATTAGTTGACTGGAATTCTTGACTAGTTGTAAACTAACAATATTTAAGATCTTAAACCCATTATGTTTGCATTATGTCTAGGGAGATTGTGTTTATGGATCGTACCCTCTGTGCCACTCTACTGATCTCCACAGCAATGTCTCCTCCAGAGTTTCCCATTCCAACAACCACCACACTTTTCCCACGGAACGCCTCTGCGTCCTTATATTCCCAACTGTGGGAGCATTCTCCTGAGAATGTGTCTATGCCTGGAGCAGCAAAAGAGGAATTATATCAAAACACATAGGACTTGAGAGGGGATGGTCTATGTGCTTTATGTAACTTTATTGTACCTGGAAATGCTGAGAGAGGCGTGACAGGGTGTGTGAAGTGTCCAGAACATAGAAGCACCCCGTCAAACACATGTGCTTCTCTGCATCCATCTCTGCTCTCAGTTACCACCTCCCACTGACCTGAGAGAGAGAAGTCAGGTCTGGGTCTCACACTGTGCACTGTAGTCTAAAACACACAGACACACACAGTCATATGTCTATAGACACTGGTACATATTGGTCAAGATCTGAACGCTACAGATACATAAACCAAACGAAACAACACCAAACCCTGTAAGCAATACATTGCTGCTGCACACACACATGACCGTTTTGAGAAGAGAAAGGCGAGAACCTGGAAGCGAATGTGTTTAAGCAGCTCAAAGTGCTCCACGTACAGCCTCAAGTACTGCAGCATCTGGGAGTGGTGCATGAAGTTGGGGTAGTGCGCTGGCATGGGGAAGTCGCTGTAGCACATCATCTCTTTTGAGGTGTTCAGGTAGAGGGAGCGGTACATACTGGCACGCCCAGACTCTGGTGTTTCCTGACCACACGGAAACACAACTACATAGTCAAGGACAAACAGCCAGGACTAACAGGTAAAAACGTGGAGATTTTTTACTGAGTTGCTCGGTCTTGTGAAATCAGCTCTTATTAAGAATAAATGTACCATAATATAATACGGTTGAAACCAACAAAATTGCTGTGAATTCTCAATTTTGCCCTAATATAACAATATAAACACAATTTTTTTATTTACCTATGTTATAAAATATTGGTACACCCAATTATGGCATATATGTGTCTGCTGTTATGTAAATTAAGCAGATTTTTCTTGGAGTTCAGATGTTGCATATATGAAGATGAAAGGTTGTGATTTACATAATGCCCATAGGGGTTCTTCCTGGACATTCATCATCATTCTGACCATCTATAGACGTCTATCACAACTAACTGCTCCAGAAAAGTATCCCACCTTAAACCTCCAGAGTCCTCCGATGTCATCAGTGCTCTCAAAACACACTGGCTCCAGACCCTCGTCCAAGCAGCACTTAATGCTGGTGAGTCCAGCACAGCCTGCTCCGATCACGGCCACGCGGCGAGCCATCCTGGGCGTCTGAGAAGAATATATTCAATGAAATCAAGAATGCTGTCGTCAAGAATTCCAGGAAGATAAGGCAGGATTTCCATGGGGTAGAGCCCAGTGCATGGGCTGTTTTCTGACACTGCTCCAAGATGCCTTAAAACAGGGGCCAACACTGGCTACCAGTACACGACAGGATAAATTTGAAGGTACTATTAATGATCTATATATCACTCAGTGGTGTAAGAGCAGTGTATCTATATGACTGTAGCAGACTACTCGGAGGTGGTGGACACAAGTGTTGAACAAAGGGATTTATTAGGGACAAATCCATGAGAAGAGTCATTAAAAAAATCCAGGTTCCTAACAGGCAGGCAGTCCATGACAAACAAAAGCAGAAATGAGATACATGACAAAACTAAACCAAAGATAAAGTAAACCACAAACAAGACACAAACCAGGAACACAGAAATAATTGAAAAGCCCAAGATTTGATGACAGTGACTACATACAAAGACAAACCACAGGGAAGACCAAACACAGGGTTTTAAATACATTACTTAACAAGGAACTAAACAGGAAACAGGTGAATGCAATGAAAAGGGGCGGAGTTACAAAGGTCAAGGCATGAACAACAGAAAGCACATGGAATACTAAACAAACAAATAGACGAGGAGCTAAACAACATGACAACAAGACTGACAGGTGGGGGTGGAGCTAAACGTGACAATGATATGCTGCAGAGCTGGGCAGAAATCTTAGGTCACTAGGAACAAATCAGTTAGTCCTGCCTAAGACAAAAACTAAGTATGGAGAGACAGCACTTAGTTATTATGTTGTTTCTAAATGGAACTAGCAGCCAGATTATATTATAAGAGCTCCAATACTAGATGTTTTTTAATCAATCTTTTTGGGCCAGGTTAGATATTTTACTTATTCTTATTGTTTCATTATTTTTATCTTCTTCAATTCTTTATTAATTTATTTTAATCGTATATTAATTTCTATCAGTTTATTATTTTAGTGTTTTAAACCCTTATATATTTGATATATTTACATTCTTTATTTAAGTAATTTTAATTTCTATTTTTTTCCTTTAAAATCTTATTTTTAATTTCTATATATTATTATTTTTGGCATTGACCTTCCCAATATGACAAATCTGGGGTCGTAATAAGATTCTTTTTTCCCTTGTGTGAAACTCTTTGAATTGCTGGTGCATATGAAGGTGCTATAGATGCACTTGCCTTGCCTTGACTTACTACATAACAAAATAAAGCCCTCCCTCACCCCCCCAAAATCAGCTGCAGTCTCTCCAGTTAAACCAGAATGGTAACTCAGCCTATAGAAAACTATGCCCTGTACATAGTTCAGTACACAAACCACACCACTAGCAGTTATCCCCCATGTCAAGAACACATAATAAAAAAAACCATCCATTTCGCTTACACAATTGAAAAGAACGAAGAAATTCTACTTTTAACAGAAATCAGATTAATTCCCTACTAACATGAAACAAACTCCAAGCCTAAGTGTGAGGACATGGTTTGGATCAGCATATTCACTGGGTTAATGATTCTCTCTAAGCTCGTACTCACTCTACTATTAGTGGGTTCACCAGACACTGAACGGGGATTCACAGCATGTACAGTCATGCTGCAGACGTTCTTATCTACATCAACAGGAGAACTGTCTCAAACACCATGTCGACAGGCATGCGAGGCCTGCAACCAAACGTTAGGAGGTAAAGTGGGAAACCTGTAGTCTCATGTACTGTGCAGTTTTAAGCAATGGATAGGGAGTAGTGCTTGATTTACTAACCCCTGCTAACTGTAGTAATTCTGTGATAAGAGAACTCTCAAAGTTCACACCCCTGTCAGAATGTATGCAATTCGGAAACCAGAAAAGCAAAAGAAATTGTTCCACAATAGCTAGGCCACATTCTTTGCAGATTGGTTTGAACGAGTCAACATTTTCCACTGACCAAAGGTCAATGCATACTAACTCTAGCGTTTGTGGATATTGAGACAAGTTGTACTCTGGCCTCAGGTTCAGGTCCTTCCTAAAAGGCACCTCTTACAACAGGAAACATTCTCCTCAATATTCCCCTCAATGGACGCCCAATAGCCTCTCTGTCGTCCAAGCTACAGAGTGCTGTTGTGTCATTGATGCTTCGTCGTGTATTCCTCTTTCGCTTTCTCAGAGCTGGAACTTTTCTTTTCCCCAGAGACTGGATGTTTCAACAGACGATATAACACTCCCAGACACACAGCAAGTTTTCCCCACTGTCTCAGAGTGAGTACTGACTCTCAGGGCTTGTGAATTCGTGAAATGCCTTTCTACTGAGGGCATCAGTAACAATATTCCTGACTACGGGTATATACACTACATGTCAAAGGCGAAAGGAGCCAATTTTACTACCTACCTCTACAGGTGCCCACGAAGCCAATGACTGATCTTCATGAATGACCCACATCATGGCCAGAAACTCTGTGTGCCAGATATTTTGACTGTGCAATATTTACAGATTTGCTGTCAAAAGCTATTGGTCTTGCTGCATGAGACCCATCCTGAAGCTGAGAAAATGAGCCATGGAGAGAGTAGGTGTGTTTCCACGTGGTGAGATTGAGTACAGAGTGTAGAGGGTGTAGTGATTTGATCTAGTGATTTATTGATATGATTTATTGGGGTGCCACCCTGATTAACAGGGAAATTAATACATTTGTTATTAATTTGTTAAAAATTATTAATTCCGTCTCAACTCACGGAAGTTGCCAGTTTGATAATGTGAGTGAATGAATGAATGAACACAAGCTAGATTTGTAGTGGGCCATGTAGCATCTAACAAGAAAGAGAAAAGTTAAGCAAAATAAGAGCAGTGTGTTGAAAGCAAAGGAAAGATTTTAAGCCATCTGAGAGTGGTCGATCAGGCAGCATCAAATTAAACTATGAGCAAGAAAGGAAAGTTATATAAAATAAACATATTCTTGTTAATAAAAGGAGGCTATAACAAAGGCTTATGGCAAGAGGAGAAGCCATGGAGAAGTAGCCTAGAACTAATGATCAGATTTGTGAGTCTACCTTGCAAGTCAAGTCAAGTCAAGAGGTTTTATTGTCATTTCAACTACATACGGAGTACACAGTGAAACGAAATCACGTTCCTCCAGGACCATGGTGCAACATATGGGAGGAAAGAGTTAATTGATAGTATTTAGTGTATAAACAGTTGAGATACTGTTGATACCAACTGGGACCGTGAAATTCAAATGCCTTACGACGTCGATGAGCTGGATGACAGAACCAGGTTTCTTGGTCCACTGGGTTGGATTTTCAGAGCTGGCTCCATTAGAATTTAGGCCTTCCAGATCTTTAGGAGGCAAAGGTCTGTCCTGGCTGTGATGATGCTTCGTAAGAGTTTACCACTGGTCACACAATTTAAGTTTAGTCTCAGTTAACACCAAAAGGCTAATTTCTCTCATTTGATCGGTGAAAAACAAATTCCAACAAACGCAGACTAACTATACGCAATTAGGAAAACCATTAAAATGCCAAATAATATTAAACTAATGTGGTATTGCAGCCTGTTTAAGAACTGTATTTAAGGCTTGTAATTTAGTTTCATAGGCGTTTCAATCTTAATTCTTTCTCGCTGAAGTTCTGTGGATGGGGGTCCCTCCAGGCAGGCTGTTCCTGCATGTCTGCTCTCTGGACTTTACCTTTCGCACTCCTCCCATGAACTATGGGGTCGAACTTTTATCAGGTACATACAAAAGGGGGTGGCCTTTGTTTCCCTGATGGGGGATGAGAATTCCTGTAAGACATTTTACAATTCATATTAAACGTTCTACGAAGGTCCACCACAAATCTTTCCAAAGGAAGACAATAATATATTTACTGCCAATTTCTACCTCGTGGACTTAGAATGACATTTACCATTTCATGCATTCTAATCTGTAGGATTCATGACACCTAGAAGTCATAAATGAGACGGCAGAAAGAGTTAGGCCAGCGTGAAATTCCTTTTTCGTTTATGCTCTTTTTGTTGGGCATTATGGTGTCAGAGGGGTCCTGGTTGGGGGGGTGAGATGAATTTCAAGGGACCTGGGTCAAAGTTTCATCTGAGGAATTTATAGACATCAGTCTGTCTTTGCTACAGAAGCGACACGTGCATGACTGCTGCTTTAAACCTGCTTTCTTCACATTTGCTAAAGCACAATGCGAAATGTTCTTAGCAAAATATGGACTTAGCAACTAACCAGAAGAACACACCCCCCCACACACACACACACATCCTGTCTAGCTCCAATTGAACACCTGAAGAAAGAAAGACACAGGGACGTCTCTGAAGTGCCTGGGTGTGAGGGACACTGGTCAATACCATCAAAGATGGGACTGCAAGATATCACAGCATGAATGACAATGTCAATCCACGTGTAAGACCCGATCTAACTTTGGCACCCAGTGGATTAATTATCACTGTTGTAAAGAAAGTACAGACAAACAAAAGCCATTGACAAGTAGAATGGGACAAGGACTTGGGAAACTGAGAGCCATCTCAGACAAAGTGGGACAAGACTACTTAGACTGCCCAAATAAGGAGATAGAAAGGAACAAGCCAGAGTGACACTTGGGACCCAGAGAGGAAAGCATACAAGATGGCTTCACTTCCATTATAGATTCTCCTATACTACTACTGTTCCTTAAGACACTGTTTATAATAAAACTCTAGCGCTAGTATGACTGTAAACAATGTCATGCTACTGTTACAATAAAGTAAAGCAGACGTGGTCTTTATTTTGTCAGCGGCCATCTTACACACCTGCCATTGAGAATTTCAGTGCAACAATTCAGATTCAGTGTAACAAATCTGATGATACAAATCGCACAAAGTTGAGAGGAGGCTCCTAGCTCCTAGCTGTCCTGTCTCCAAATACGGCCCCACGACAGGAATTATGGGGCCTCAAAACAGCAGTCCTGCAGACATCATTTCCTCTGCCAAGCTATGTTCTACAGCCGCAAGGAGTTCTAACAGGAACTATGCTGATCTTGGGCCAGAACTGATTTTTGACCTCGTTTTTAAAAGCCGTAAGCAGGGAGTTGTTTAAACAAACACTGGCAGTAACTCCCATTGGTCATGAGGAGGTTACAAATTCCAAAATTAGTACTCTGAAGCTTACATTCTATGTAGTATTGTTACTCATAAATCAAATGAATACAGAAACAAAGAGTAATGTTGCAAAATGTTGTTGTCTGAATTGACTATGTATATCATCTTATATGAGCAGCAAGATTATGAAAAGTATTAAATTAGTAAGAAAATTAGATGACAGTCCTTACCTTTTAGATGATAGTCTGTAGTACAGCCAAAGCAATGGGTGAACTTTGCCCTTGTTACCGTGGGGAAACCTGGGTTTATAAAGATTATGGAGTAAGTAGGTAAAGTGTGATACATGTCATGAAGTGTTATCTTGTAGTATATACATGGCAAAAGACCAGCAAGAAACAACCAATTTCCTTTCACACACTGATCTGGGGTCAGAATTGATCACACAGTCCTTTTGTACTTACTTGCCCTGGATATAAAGGACTGCTGGTTTGAGAATCCAATACCAGCATGCTGGGGGAGGAGTTAGACTAGACTGAATGTGACCAAGCTTTTGCTGGATGAAGTCAAGACGTTACATGCCTGAATAAGAACTTCAAGGCTGTGGAATGAAGAACAAGCATTAGGTTCTTGAAGAGGAAGAAACAGTTGAAAACAAGCACACAATATGTCTCAGGCTTATTTCGCATGGCCTCTGTTTATCATGTTTTGGGGTGTTGGGAACCAGTTGTGCTATTTAAATCGTCATTGTGTTCACACGTTATAGTCCACCTGGCTTAACTACACTCACCGGCCACTTTATTAGGTACACCTGTCCAACTGCTTATTAACGCAAATGTCGAATCAGCCAATCACATGGCAGCAACTCAGCAAATGCATTTAGGCATGTAGACATGGCCAAGATGATCTGCTGCAGTTTAAACCACGCATCAGAATGGGGAAGAAAGGTGACAAAAGTGACTTTGATCATGGCATGGTTGTTGATGACAGACGGGCTGGTCTGAGTATTTCAGAAACTGCTGATCTACTGGGATTTTCACGCACAACCAAATCTAGGGTTTACAGAGAATGGTCCAAAAAAGAAAAATATCCAGTGAGTGGCAGTTCTGTGGGCACAAATGCCTTGTTGATGCCAGAGATCAGAGGAGAATGGTCAGACTGGTTTAAGCTGATAGAACGGCAACGGTAACTCAAATAACCAGTCGTTACAACCGAGGCATGCAGAAGAGCATCTCTGAACACACAACACATCGAATCTTGAGGCGGATGGGCTACAGCAGCTACAGCATCTGAGAACAGGAAACTGACGCTACAATTTACACAGGCTCACCAAATTGGACAAAAGAAGATTGGAAAAACGTTACCTGGTCTGAGGAGTCTCAATTTCTGCTACAACCTTTGGATGGCAGGGTCTGAATTTGCCGTCAACAATATGAAAGAATGGATTCATCCTGCCTTGAATCAATGGTTCAGGCTAGTGGTGGTGGTGCAATGGTGCGGAGGATATTTTCTTGGCATACATTGGGACAAATTTGCAGAAACTGTGTGATGCTGTCATGTCAATATGGACCAAACTCTAACCTACAGCACTAACTTACTGGCACTGAGTTTGTAAGAGTTTATGAAACATTTCAGTTAGTGGGGTGTTGACTGTGGAGTGTCTTTTTTACTTACTGGAGTGTCTTTTGGTTGAGAGTGGTCCATCACTGATAAATAACTGGCCAAACGCCACCTTGTGGCCAGAAGCTGACGAGTGATGAACCAGGAAAAGCGGTGCTGACTGAGCATGCCCACAGAGGCACAACACATTTGTAAGTGCACATTTGAACTAAACTGAATTCACACACTGAAATTAGCTCCCATAAGCTGTGTACTGCAAGAGAAGCTGTAGAAATGTGAACACACACGGGTCACCTGTAAACCAGGTCTCACAAAGTCTCTGCTGACTGTGGGCATTTACCTGTAATTATTGCATCCTTCCTTTTTTTTTTTTACCAAAGTTCTACAAAGTTCTCGTCATGCATGGAATCAGAACATAATGGATTCAAGAAGCATTGAGCTAGAAGGATTTTTGACTTGATCCCAATACCCATCTTAATGGTTTATGCTGATGGAATAGGCAGACTCTAGGCCTGAGGGGCAGGATTTCTTTCATGCCTTAAAACCCCCAAAGAGCAATTGTGTTTTCTTAGTGCCAGTTGCTGAAAGACAGAGGAGGCAAATGTGGCACGTGTGGATGCAGAATAAATGAATGTTCAGTGAAACCTCAAATAATGACCATAACTCCCATTATCTTCCAGTCTTAGAGCTCCTTTCTTATCTTCTGGGTGTGAACACATGCTTGTTCCTTTCTCATGCCTCCAGTATACATAGGGCTGTGATCAGTGGCAAGAGATCTCTGGTATTCGAATGTGATATGCTGCTAAACTCCTTGCTTCCCAAAAGGGCATTCCTCTCATTTCTAACCCCACTCGTTCTGCAGACTATTCCTGAGCTCAAAGATTTTGGCACAATTCAAATCAAGCTGATTGAAAAATACCTCTTCACTCAAACCTTTTGTGTGGGTGCCATTAACTTTAAGCTACTAGAACATGTCGACAAATATCACCAGTATATTTGTATCTAATCACATCAGATGATGTACCACAAGTTTTCCCCCTCTATAAATACCTGGTGATATGAGTAATAAGGGAATTAGTTAAATGAATTAGGTGAAATTGAAGTGAGTATTTCAGGTTGGGCCAGATATCACAAAGACAGATGAGTTCTTCCCCTATAGGTAAACCAGGTTAAGAACGAACCCATGGTGTTTTAATACATTTAAATTTTGAAACATGACATATTGAGCAATAGTGTGTGGATTAAATAAAAAGATGAAATGCCTGATTGATTTTGAAATGCCTGATTGATCAAAGAAATTCCAAGACAGAACAGGTCCGTCTCTGAAGAAACCCCTCCCTCTGTCTCAGGGACAACCTAAATTATCCCACTGAATTCTCAGTGTCTTTTTCACTCATCCCCATGCACCAGCGATTGGTGAACCAATGCTGCTGTTGTGCTGCGGCCAATGCTGCACCTCACAGTGACAGACTTCCTCTATTTGCACATTAGAATATGAACATAAATGTCACCCGTACTACACTGTGGTTGTCTGTGAGTCAGAGCTCTCTCACTCTTGTTTGTTGCTCTTGCTTTACTGCCTTACACTCCACTCACCTGTTCCCTCATTTGTTTATTTGATCCTGTGATTTTTTTTACCACTCAAATGGTATAAAATTGAGTCACTTGACCTTGTAATTCATCCATCCTGCTCTGACGTGAGTTGCCTTTGCATTTTCTATGGATATGTGCGATCTTTTGTATGTATTTACACTTGCAGTGTTCTTATTTGTTTGTTTAGTTCTAGGTTATGTAATGCATTTCCACAAATTCCTTTAGGGTTAACTGCTAATAGCACGCCATCTATAGCTTTCATTATTGCAGATATTGATTCCCTGTAAAATGGCTTACTACACTGAACATCTATTAGATTAAAAGGTCCCCAGTCCTTACATTAACCAAACATTAATTTGTTAGGTTGTCTTTCATTGAACTGGAGACATATGATATCATTATCTTATTGGCAGGTGGGAATTATATATGCTTGATATAGAATGAATGTCCATTGGTTGCAGGACAAAGAGCCTCATCTAAGAGCCCTGATTTTAACGCTGAGACACATGAGTGTACCCATGCAATCAGGGCTGGAGTCATCAGGAGACATGGGGGGACCTTATATGTGTGTAACCCTGAGTCGGGGTAACAGGAAGGACACGTGAGGCAGGGATGGACACAGAGCTCTTTTAGTACTTTACAAACAACAAACAGCAGGTGCTATCAGGAAGTGGTTTCCCGCTCTTTCGCTATTTACATTTTTCTATTCTCCTTTTGCTTTTCAGCGATGTCCCATTTCACAGCGGGGCTCTGCGTTCAGGCTCTGTGTCTCTGCATCTGTTAGCCTAATGAAAGAAAAGTCAGCATATGTTCATGGCACACAGGTGCGACTCATTCTAATCACCTGCTGATTCACCGGGGCCCTGTAGAAGCCACTCTGCCAAATACCCCCACTGGCCGGCTTATGCTGTGGGGCCATCGAGCCTGGAGCCAGGTTGCCGCCCTCCTGGGTAGCAGAGGAAATAAACCCAATCAATCAAATAGCTCATCATTATTTGTATGCCTTCAAATCTAGACACCCCATTGACTTTTGTATAGTTAACGCAGAACTAAACAATCCCAGTGGGCTTAAGAACCACCACCATGGGTCGGTTCCAGTCCCTGCTTGACTCCTCCATTACCCCCATGTCCATCATGGTCCTGAGCTCATCCTCAATCAACTTTTTCTTGTGTATAAGTAAACAATATGAGTGGCTGCAGTCCACCAGTCCCAGTGGATCACTATGTAGTGTCTTACGAGGAAGGGGACATACAGGTGCTTATGGAATAGCGGGGTGGTGTATGATGACTGATGTACACCCTCTTTGAACATCAGCTCAAATGCCTGAACAATAAAAACTGGCCTTTAAGTAATTTAAGTGTCTTACCCTGATGTCCATGCCCTGCCATAGGGTTGATATAAGCAGCATGGAAAAGCCGGTGGCTTTTAGGTGCCAGTAGCCTGGTGTTTATTTGTGTGGTCCGCATCACAGTATGTGTTCTGTTAATGTGTAATCAGTTGTCTTGGTGATTACAGTTCCTCCTTCTGGTCTGGCTGAGCATGAAATGGTGCTGGATGTAGTAATTACTCAAGGGCAAAGTCTCTCTCTCACACACACACTCACACACACCTGAGTACTTGCCTTGTCATCCCTGAGAGTTGCGGCCAATCAATACCCAAATTTAGAGGATTGGTAAGGCGAGGACTAACCATGGCACTGATACTATGCCATGGAAATCGATAGTAACAGTCATTAGCGGATATTCTTGAATATCCTTGTGAATACAGCTCACCTTCACCAGACAGAGAAAGAGAAGAGGTCAGGGGAGACATGGATAGAGTGGGAGAAACGTAACATTTCAAGAATGTCTCCATCTAGAAATATTTTGATTTTAGGTACAATTGAACAATCTTATGATGGGTCATCAGGCTCTTCAATACACTTTCCATTTGTTCTAGTTACTTCACCTTAATTTTATTTTAGAAAGCACATCAGTAACCATACTACATCATGTCACCACATCAGTGAATTAATTTGATTTATTGCTTAGTAATCAATTTCTGCTTGTAGGAAAGTGTGTAGGAATATATATAGCTAAACTCCCCCTACACTGTGATCTTATAAGTGTGACATAAATGTGGATAGTAATAAACATAAATAAACGGATAGTAAAATAATGTTACGCTGGAAGACAATTTATTACATTAGCCATTAAAAGGTAATGCAAGAAGCTAATAAGCTGTTTAGTTGGAAATTTCGTGTCTGTGAAAGTAGTTTCTGGAAAGAAAAACCATAGAGTTTACTACACGTATCTAGTAGTTAGAGAAAATCTTCTATTACAACAGGAGTCAGTATATATTCATCTATCCAAAATGATATCTAGTGATGGTGGTGAAAACCAATTATCAATTTCCCAAAACACAATCCTACAAAAAATGCTCAAAATCATGACACGGTTTTCTCCATATTTATTTTACAAAATACAACCACATCATGAGTTTGAATGACACAAGACACATAATTAAGTCACGTCTGCTACCGCACCACACAGAATTTAACATTATACAACAATCAGACTTTATACCACAATTACTATATTCACTTTGAATATCCATGAAGCCACGAAAGATGAAAATTTATTTAAAAACTTCCAGACCTCTGTGTCAAACTGGTTTCAGAAGGACTGATCTGGGATCAGTTAATCCGCACGCTGCAGTGGTGAAACACTGTCAATCTGAATCGGAATCAGCACTGCTGTGACATGAGAACACGGGCTGTGAATCTGAAATACTGGGCTGCCTGCACTATAGCTGTGAGTCAACTAAACACAACATCAACCAAAATAACCCACATAAGTTATTGCAATCTGAAGATAACGAATGGCACATGCCCTTCATCCTCTCAAGTCCAAAGGATAAACAAATGTTTACTGACAAAATTACTAATATGATAGTCAAAAAAGGGCAAAGCAATCAAAAATCATGACTACATGCAACACACTGCATCAACTTCCCTTCTAGGCATGGGGAAAGTGGGGTAAGGTTGACGCTTCAATACCACTGGACAGCACAGAGAGGGCACGATACCGCCCACCCCCAGCAGCTGTGACTTCAGTTCCTGCTTATGCAAGGTGTCAATGTTCAGACGTGGAGTGAGAGATGGAGGCAAAGAAAGATAAAAGACCTGGGTGGGGTTACTGAGGGCCACAGATGGAGCGATATCCATTTTATGAGAGGTATAAAGAGGATGTAATTAAAAGTCTCTCTCAGGTTTGATGCTTTTGGGGGTGAAGTGCTTCCAAACTCCTCCCCTCCCCCCCTATGCTGGGGAGGGTGGGCGTGGCCACCTGCCTGAGAGATACAGTAATGTGTGCAAGTGGCTCTCTGCCTCTCAAACTCACAGAGGTGAAGTGAAACTATTTCCATAGATATATAACCAGGGAGAGCTGCCAAGTTAAAGAAACAGATGCTGTAGCTTGTTAAAATCACATTTGCTGCTGCCACCGGTCTGGACAGCTTTAAACCCACCTTGTGGTGCAGGTGTCTGAGACACACTCCTGCTAACCCCAACGCTAAAGCTAATGCTGCACAACAGAGAGGAAATAAGGATTTCAATGATATTGGCACATACTGTAACTGAGAAATGCCTGGTGTGCAGTACTTTGACCATATTGTTGAAGTTAGAGCTGGTGAAATTAATGACTCAAACAAGATCAGTTAGGATGCAGGAAGCACACACAAACATGTATTCTTGACATTTCTCAGAAGGCTCATTTGCATATTGCACTTTATAACAAATTATATATTGAGCAGCCCTAATATAAAAAGACGTGTATGGGGATTATGTAATTCAGCCAAAGATTCATCATTATCACCGATTTTCAGGCTCACAAAGCTGTAATTCACAGAACAATGCACCTCCCAGTTACTGAATGCCTGAACAACCCAGGGCCAGTGAAGATGAAGGACAGTTACCAGTCATCACTCGCATGTCTGCAAAAGCAGGCTCACAATATTGTTGTATTCATTCATATAAGAAACTTGATTTTTTTGCCAATCAAACCTCGCTATTGCAAAATACCTCAAAATGCATGGAAATGCAAACAACATTATTGTCAACACTCCTCTTGAGTGTTATCTGGAATAAGTTGGGCTTGTCTGGAATAAGGATGTCTTCATTCAGTAAAACCCACTTTTCCACTGGCCCAGGAACAAAGCTGGGACATTTAAAATCTTTTTTTATAAAAAGATAGAGATAATAACAAAGCTGGATTTAACTGCAAACTCCATACAATGAAAACATTTATCCTGGAAAATGTAGCATTAGAAATGCCAATTAGTGATTTTGACAACAAATAAAAGGAGGAACAGACAAACTCATGAAAGACAAAGGCAAAAATAAACAGACCTAACCTAACTGCTTTGGTTAGACCGTCACAAACGGTCAGGGCAGCGCTCAAGATTCTCTGGAGAGAGAAAACAGTGTATTGAGACTCCACGTCTCACCACCCAGAATCTTTCACTAAAGAGATTAAACACAGATCACAAATATGCCTGTTCCCTTGACTCAGCATGCACGATGTCTCACACAGCCCATACACTCCCCTCCAGCACCAGAGTCAAACACACACACACACATTTACGTTTTCCACGTAATATTTTTGTTTTTTTACAGCAAGTAAAAATAGGACCAAATTATTTTTTATAACCCTAAACCTGATCATGAACAGTGATGTCACACATCATCCATAAATCATTACAACTGCCCTCCTCCACCCCCCCCCCCCCCCCCCCCCCATTACGACTGCCCTCCACCCCCCATCATTACAACTGCCTTCCTGCACCCCCCATCATTACAACTGGAGGGTCCTGCTTGCAGCTGTATGATTAATTTTTACAGTGTTATTTTAAACATTTAGCACACATACACATTTCAAAACTGGCCGATTCGCCGAGTAAAAATATAGTGACAACATGGAATTATTACTAATGTGCCGTCTGTGACAGTCCAGAGTTCAGCATTTCAAGAGGGCTGCCCAAGGATTCAGTACTTCACATTTCTGGACTGAACTCTTATCTTCATCTTAACTTACCCTACGCTATTCTACTTCAGTCATCCAACTTCACTCCAGCTGTCCCATCATGCTTTGCAGCACACCAGGCGACAACCACAGTGCCTCCACCAGGTTGTACTGGCAGTAGCCCATGAAGAATCCGAAGGCCACGTCGGTTACGTTGTGGCGCCCGAGAAGGACCCGGGAGAGACCCACGAAGGCGGCCCAGAGGAGCACCAGCACGCGGAGCGGAGCAGCCAGCACCAGGTGGGCTAGCAGGAAGCGGGCGCACATAGCAGCCCGCGTGGCGTGGCCTGATGGGAAGGAGTAGCGGTCCACGGAGAACGAGGCGAACATGTCCATGCGGTTGTGGGCGGGGCGCCGGCGACGCACCACAGCTTTAACCACACCCACCAGCAGCATGTCCAGTACCAAAGCTGAGAGAGAGAGAGAGAGATGAAATATTATATTTCATTGATGCATTTATTCGAAATCCTGTAAATGCTTGAAAAAATGCCATGGCCTTTAATATCGCTGATGCAGTCAAAAAGATGATCCAGGCACAATTAGCGAACTTGACCTGAGCATGCATGGGAGGGACGAGGGAGGAGTTGTTCTAAATGTGACAATTTTTATTGTTATTATTAATTTTTTGTGGACAATTGATCTGAAGATATGGAGCCAATATGGCTTTCAAGTTGGTACTGTGAACCCCAGAGTCCTGAGAATGGCGTTCTGGAGGAAGGCACCCATTGCTATGGGCTCCTTTCTCAGCTTTAGCATTACTGGATGGTTGGACAGCCCTGGTGTGCTACTCATAACAGTGGCACGATTTATACATGCCTTATCATGTTGAAAACATGGCCTAATACTGTACACAGTGGCCAGGGAAGATCATGTCACTCATTATGCAGTTATCTAAAGCCAAAGAAAGATGGAGAGCAATCTAGCTTCTTCTGTGTAGCTGATCATTTTCATAATAAGCATCAGCATTTGTCTGATTGCCTCTATCTGTCCCCACTCCTGTCTCTCCCCCACACACAGATCTGGCACCATGCCTCATGTCCAGTCATGCTGTCAGGGCAGAACTTTCTTCCTCCGGAGGAGACATTTCTGTCCCTCGGCACACAAGAAGATGCAGACAGAAAAGAGCTGAGTGAGTCATACAGAGACACACAGAAATAGAACGTCGGTCCCACTCGCTCCCTCCCCAAAGTGTGTGTGTGTGTGTGTGTGTGTGTGTGTGTGTGTGTGTGCAAGGACTGAACTGCATTTAGCACCATGTACATGTATCATGGAGAAACCACAACCATGCATCATTATTAACAAGACCATGAAGACATTTTAAACATTTAGGTTACTAACAGAAATGGCCATTTCCTGTGGTGATAAACCCAGAATGAGATGTGCATAAAGAGCACACAAACTACAGACAAAGGGGAATCACTTTGTAATGCATGTCCTAGTCCTTTTACGAATGTCACATTTAATAGAACCCTGGGGAGAAGACAGTGTTTCATAAGTTACAACAAGAACAGCCAACTACAGCCATCAGTACATGCGGGTAATTAGAACATGAGGAGGAAACAGAGCTTAAAACATCCTCCCTGTTACGGGAAAACACCCAGCTGGACGGAGTGTGGACGATGTGTTAGGGGGAACACCAGGGAAAAGCACAGGCCTCTGGGTGTAAAGTCAGGTCCGGGAACAGCCCGGCAGTTTGCATTTGAGTCACGTACTCATCTGACTCTTTATTTCCAGAGGCGTCACTCACCAGTGATCCAGTGCTGTAAAAGCCCTGTGGTAGCGCATCACCTTCATTCAGTGGATAAATGGATCTTATGGCCTTGCTAGAGAATGAATATGTGCTTCGCTCGAGAGGACAAACGCTCTGGCTGAGGAGAGCTCGTCAAGGAAACTGCTGACATTAGTGCATGTAATGTTAAACCAATGTCAAAGAGCTGTAGGGAGCGTGACAAATGACATCACCACCACAATCAGGGAAGTGGTCAGCGGGCGACCATGACTTTCTTCTCACGGCCTCCGCGAAAACTGCAGAGAGGCACCATCAATATTGGGTTAACTAACGTGTCAACCAAGAGCTAACTGAGCCTTTACATAGAACTAAAACACATTTCACATGCACACAATCATGAAATCAAGGTGTACAATACGAATGGAGCCCGTATCTCACCTACACTGTTGACAGCAACGGACTCGAGAAGAGGCGGTACCAGGTAGAGGAAAAGAAAGGGGTGAAAAATGACTCAGTGTTTACATACGGGAAGCATGATGCTGAGAAAAGAACCTAAAAGGGGGAAGAGATGGATGAGGAGATGGAACTGAACCAGGAGCCGATTCATGTATGGACGCTGTCGTTTCATCATGATGGTGGAGTTCTTTGTGACTGTATTACAAAAGTGAGGCTTATGTGACAGAAATGATACATAAAGAAATAACAGAACTACATTACCCATGAGGAGGTTCAGCATGACTTCCTGGCCTGCGGCGCTGTCGCTTTTGTACAAACAGTACACCGTACCAATCAGCCACGGTATTCCGTGGCCCGAGATCTCCACTAGTTTCATAAGGGGCCGCACGTTTCCCCATGACGAGTCCTCACACGCACACACACCGAGGCGCTTGGAGAGCCACAGGTCTACAGCGAGCAGAGAACTCAGCGCGATGCCGATCATGGACGGGTTCAGCCGCATACAGTCTTCCTCCGGTAACTGCTGACCACCCGTTGATGATGTAGAGGCGTTAGACGAACCGGAACCGCGACGCCGGGTCGGGCTCTCAGACGCGCGGAGCCTCGCGGACGTGGGGTCCGAGCCTTGTCTCTGCAGCAGGTGAGCAGGTGTTCGGCTCAGGGACATGAACTCGTAGCGGCCGTTTCCACCGGCAGCGGCTGTAGCGGTGGCCGGTACACTACCGCTGCGTCCGCCCGTGTTTCTCGCTTTGGGAGAAGGCATTACTCTTATCCCGATTCTACAACGGACAGCGCGATAATGTCTCACTTCTGTCACTATTGTTTTGAAACGTTTATTCGGCGTCAGCCAAGTTTCAGTCCATTATTTTATAAGCCAGACCCGCACTCACGTCTAGTCGCTCTACCGCCGTCAGCCATCTTTGATAATGCGCTGCGCAATGATCTTTGGGAAATAGTGTTAGCGACCGAGCTGTCAGACCACGTGACCTGAAATAACACTGCCACAATTCACAACGACAATAACGTGCATGTCAAGTAACAAAGGATAACGATAACAACAACAACAACAACAACAACAACAACAAGAACAGCAACAATAAAAGTAATAATAATTGCACAAATGAATTCAACCATTTCTTCACACTAACATGTTCAAAAGAAATGTACGTTTCTGGTCATATCCATTTACAGATTGGTTTACATGATCTTCAAATTTACCAGTAAAATAATTAATGGAGAGCTCAAATCTCTGGAATTTCTAATAATTTTAAATAAAAAAAACTTGATTAAAATATTAAACAAACTAAAACAACAAAACACATATATCCTCCCAATACATTATAGGCTACAGTGTCCTGTACAGTAATAGTTTTACTTCTCAAACTGGTGAGCGATCATTGTTGGCTGACACTACTCAAAGACACAGGATGTAACAAGAATTGAGAAAAATGTATAACAAATTACAAATGTTTCATTGTAACATAAATGACAAATAAAGTGCCGCTTATTTGCCTTTCTATTCATTTTTGATACTGAATAAATTAATCTTGTGCTGTGGCCACAGATCCTTTATTATTTGATAATACGGCCATCAAGCTAGTCTGATAGTTGGTTTATAATTATTATGATTATATGATTGAATAATTATGAAAATGAACCTTTCAGAAACAAAACTCTCAAGAAAAAATCAAACAAACCAGTTTTATCTGACATTTTTAGACACACACATGTCAGCAAAAGTGATTATTTTCCTTTTGACATCATCTATTTACAAATATGTAGCACCTATTTTTTAATTATACATACAACACAGCATACTTTATATTATAGATGTGCAGTGTGGTTTTGGATATGGTCTACAGCAAAGCCATTTTTTCATAAATCCAGTCCCCAATCTAATCGAGTTCATCAGCAAAATTATGAAAAATAATAAAATGTGCAGTGTCTGGGATCCATAGACCTTGGATCATGGCCCACTATGAACCCACAGACAGTCTAAACAATGCAATCAATGTAGAAAGTAATGAAATACTATCTTTGGCAACCATGGCAAACCCCAGGCAATCCCATTATGGTCCGGATCCTACGGAGTTTCCATGCTCCCTGAATCTAGTAGTCAGGTGTGACGCCAAAGTGTCCAACCAGGTAAATTAATAATTTAATCAACCACAAGGGTTTGTAAAACCCAGGACTGGATTCGAGTAGGCATACCTCCACTAAATCAAAGGCACCTTAGGCATTAAACGTGTTGGCTTTCGATTTTCTCTTAGTCAGGAATACGCATTTTACAGTATACAAGCACAGCATGCGATTTTGTTCATATTGCCGGTGTTTCTCTTTCTGTCCACCGTGTTTCCGCCTACATAAAACCGTGCACGCTTGCACCTTTGCGTTATAAGTGCTAGTGGCCGTTTGTTGCACAGTGCGCTCGCTGCCTGCCTCGTTCACACGGTTCCGGAGTCCAGCAGCGCGGAGACATGCCGGGCGTCCTACTAGGGGACGTCTTCCCCAACTTTGAAGCGGATACGACAATCGGCAAGATAAAATTTCACGAGTTCTTGGGTAACTCGTAAGTAGCTGTTTGGTTTTATAAAATAAAAGCATGCGTATTGCCAAAAGGCCTTGTCCTTAGCTAGCAAGATCTTTTGGCTAATTAGGTTAGCTAGCTGCTAGCCAGGTTAATTATTTGTTCCCTTTCTTAACCTTGTAGTTAGGTAGTCGATAATGGTTTAATCCCCGTTAGGTAGCTACGTGGTTATTATAGATGCATTGGTTTGTGCACAGTTGCGTAGGTCTCCGTGTGATTTGAACAGATATTTTATGTAGTAAAGTACACGTGATGCGAGTCGCCTCGATGCACCTTCGTACAGTAACTAGGTAGTAAACCTGAGTGGTTAACCTGTATTTCCCCCAGTGCAATAACCAGGGCGGTTAGCCTACTGTCAAACTTATGTTGCCACCTCGTGGAATCAGCACGCTTTCGTTTATTTGTGAAAGTCATCAGTTGTTTGAGAGTTATTTATTTAACTACGCAACACCTGAAGGCATTATCTTAAATCTGATATATCCGATCGTGGTTAGAAACGTGAAAAGTTTTGTACTATATGCGCTTTCTCAACAGTAGTGACCGGGGCGCTGCAGAATGATCATTAGCTCGCGCACATGCACGCGGTGGGTGCGCCGCACGCTCTGCTTGCTCAAACACTGGTCCAGTGAAGCAAGCCCAAAGCCCTGCACGTAGCGCGTCTCTCCCAGAGGTTACATAACAGCCAGTTGTTAAGTTGTTAAAGCGCAGTTCTAATGTTGTACACACTTAAGTAAAAAAAAAACATTGTCAACAGAAGATATTTATAATGCAGTACAATGGTTATAAATTACCTTGGCTGGAATCACAAATGCTATTGTTCGTTCATGAATGCTGGACTTTCATTTTTGATTCACTGCCATATTGATATTTTGAACATGTTCATAGTTAAAAGTCCAAACTACTTTTATAATGCTCTAGAGTTTAGTCTGGAGAGAGGAAATTAACAAGAGAAACAGTGCAAAATTCCTGCTATTTTTGGCAGATCATGGGATGAGTTCAGGAGTTATCTGTTGGGTGTCCATGTGACCCCATGTCTTCAAATTTGTTTCTCAGATCATGAGTCTGGGTTGTTTGTCAGAGATGGAGCAGCTACAAATGGGTGGTTGATTTGCTGTAAATGCTGGCTTTGTAGAAGCTGTTGTTTCCAGGCTTGTTGATGGCCTAATTCTCCCAGCTAGAGTCCCAACGGGGCCGGGGTCAGTTAAGGACAGTCTGAGAGTGTTCTGGACTTTTGTTTGGGGCGGGGGCTCGTGCTCTTGTTGTTTTTGCTCTGGGACAGAGAGGAGCCTTTTAGATGTTGACTGAGTTAGTTAAAATATGCTCCACCAGCTGCCACGATCTTTCAGCTGCAAGAGCTTTGGGAGTGTTGTTTTCCCAAAAGGAAAGCTGACATGATGGAAACAATCAATGTCTGTTTTAACACGCAACAGCAACGGTCGTGTTGCTGAGGTGTCTTGGGGTCGTCTTCTCTATTTCATCGTGTGTTTCTTCACTAGTAACTTTCTGACAACCAAGTTCCCCAGACTCCTGTGTGTTGGATGAATGGATTTTATTTTATTTTTTTATTCTTGCCTGATTTGGTATTGTGTTTCATTGTCATTCCACTGGGCTCAGAATTACTGGCCCCAGACCCAGATTCTCCAGATGCAGCCATTGTGCAACTTGTGTTTGCTGAAACGATGGCCACCTGTTGCTTTAGCATGAGAACAGGTCTGCAGGAATTTCCTGTGCGGTAGTGTGTGTGTGTGTGTGTGTGTGTGTGTGTGTGTGTGTGTGTGTGTGTGTGTGTGTGTGTTAACCGCTGGAGCTGACTCTCACACTCCTCCTCCTGCTTCTCTTCTGCAGATGGGGTATCCTGTTTTCACACCCCCGTGACTTCACCCCGGTGTGCACGACTGAGCTGGCGTGCGCTGCCAAGATCAGCGATGAGTTTAAGAGGCGTGACGTGAAGATGATCGCCCTGTCCCTGGACAGTGTGGAGGACCACTGCAGCTGGAGTAAGGTGTGAGGGGTTGAAGGCTGGGAGATGTGCCCCCTGTTCACTAATCCCAGCTCTTCCATTTCTCTTGCGTTTTATTCATTTAGCTAAGCAGCTCCTTTTCACACTTTCTTTCTTCATGACCTCTAACCCTTGCAAAACTCCACCTTCATTCTTGGGTTTGTTGCATAAGAAGTCTGTCTAGCTGATTATGTCCACCATTAATGAATCATGCAGCCTAAGGCCTGGTTCCCAGAGGAAAGAAAGGAGCACTCCACAATTGGTTAAAAAAAGGGGGGGGGGGGTACGGTGACACTGACTTTATTGGGTGAAATGTCAGGTTGCTAAAGTTGCTTATTGGATGAACTGGAGTCAAAACATTTTTTAAAAACCTCTGAACTATGTTGGTCATAAAGATGGTGAAATAAATGATTTCTATATTCTCTGTGGTATTTCATGGAGCTCAAGTTCAGGGTCATGACTCTCTCCTTGAGTTAATACATGAACGAGTATGTGCTTGAGTACACACACACACACACACACACACACACACACACAAGCACACTTGGCTGAACTTTGTGTGACTGGTTAAACTCATTCTCATAGTGGAGTATTTGTGTGTCTCAGCAGCAGAATAAGCCTGTTACTGGTGTTCGGGAACTCGAGTACAAGCACCTCGCGTTTAAAAACAAGGCACACATCTGCTCCATTTTAAACTCCTGTATATTAGAATATTTAGGATTTATGTGCTACACACTTGTCTGTCTGGTCCTTGTCCATCTAACCCTCATGGTGTACATGTCCTCTATCCAATAATTGTTGGTTATGTTTAAAGTTTTGAGTAGTCCTGCAAATGGGTTGGAGGTGCAGGCAGGTCAAAGGTCTGTAATTAAACTCCCCTATAAAGGCCACCATTAATGCCAGTGATGCTGTTCCTAATGTTCACCTTTTGACCTTACTCAGTTGTGCGTGTGTGTGTAGGACGTGATGGCGCTCCACCCAGAGCAGGCGGGCTCTCCTCTGCCTTTTCCCATCATCGCGGACGATAAGCGCGAACTCTCCGTCCTGCTGGGAATGCTGGACCCTGATGAGAAGGACAAAGATGGCATGCCCCTCACCGCCCGCTGTGTAGGTCGCCTTGGCAACCGTTGTCCACATGGAACCCTCCTTCGCCTTTTAGTCAAAACTGACCTCAACGCTTGCAGTGCGCACAGATTAAGAAAGTAGACGGTACTGACATTAGTTATGGATGCCTTACCGTCTGTCCCCACAAGATCAGAGATGTAGCTGTTGTCATTTGCGAACATAACTAACAGCGCTTACAAAAGACTCTGGAGGACACGCTTGAATGTGTGATGTGAATTCTATATGTGTATATTGAGATGTGATTATAAAAAAATGCATATTTCTACAAATGTTTAAATATTTGTGTGTGTTTTGTGCTCTTGCAAATGGTTGCTTTTGTATCTTGTCGTCTGCAGGTGTTTGTCGTTGGTCCTGATAAGCGACTGAAGCTGTCCATCCTCTACCCTGCCACTACGGGGCGCAATTTCACCGAGATCCTTCGTGCCATTGACTCCCTGCAGCTGACTGCAAAGAACAAGGTGGCCACGCCCGTGGACTGGAAGGTATGGTGTGGATGGGGAGGAGACCAGTGTTTATTCACTGTCATTATTTCTTTGAAATTGGCTTTGATGGTTCTTTCCGTTCCCCCCCCAAGCCTGGTAATGAAGTCATGGTCATCCCATCTCTCTCTGACGAAGAGGCAACGAAGTTGTTCCCTGCTGGTTTCACCACCAAGGAAGTGCCTTCTGGGAAAAAATATTTGCGCTACACCCCACAACCGTAACCTACCAATGGTCATTGCAGAAGCCACCCACAAGAATAACTTCCTGTCTCCTGTATCGCTCATTGGCTGCTAATGTGACCTAATTCAGTCGCTGTAGCCACTAATGCAGAGGAATATATAGTTTGCCTCTAATCAAAAACGTACCGTGAGTGACATGGCTTAAGTACGACATCAGAGTGAGTGGTGCATTTGGTCACAGTGTGGATAATACCACGCGCTAATGTACAGTGCCTTATTCAATAAAGATTTCCTTCAAAGTTCATTTTGTGACATGCAGAATGCTTATGCTAACTGGTAACTAGTTTTAATTCAGCTGAAACCACTGTGTGTGTGCGCGTGATGGAGGTGTAGGTGGATGTATACAAGGAGGTTTGAGGAAAGTGAGAATTGAGCACTAAGAAAAAAGCTGACGCCGTTAAATATCAACACGTGATGCGTACGAGATTGAGGTCTGCTGAAAAGGGAGATCAGATCTTCTGAAAACATCTGATTGTATGAGAGTGGAGACCTGATGTGAGGGTGGTGGAACTGGACTGCTCTGTGTGTATAGTGCCAGTATGAGGTTTGATTCTGTGGCTTCGGAGTTCCAACCTTTTCACACTAACGCTCATGTTCTCATAAAACAACTGGATTTGACCATCAATGAGGTTTATTTGTCCAGAAAGCAAAACATTTTATGATTTGTTCCTAGAAAGACCTGTTTGTAATAAGTATCTTTTGTTGTGCTCAAACTGAATGAGAATGGACTAATCTAAAATCTTTACTATTAAATCTGTTAGTTACTAATGGCCAGTAGGTGGCAGCCTGTGCCCAGCGAATGCAGCAAATAACCCAAACCATGTTCATGAGCCTGGATTGTATAATGATCAACTTTAGTAAAAAGTTTGGTGTGACTGAACCGTTGCTGACCAAACATCTTCACCATGTTTTTGTTCCTGATCACTGTGCCTGGCCAGCGCGCGCGAGACAGAATGTGTTGTACTCTGAAGTGTTGACACGGCCTGGCAGTGAAGCGGGGGGAGACCTAATCGGCAGCATTCCAGCGGTTCAATTAAAAAGTGGAGAATGTCCCTGGGCTGGTCCATGGCTGTGTAAATCACAATCTGCATTCCAGCCCTGAGAAAAGGAAGCGGCGTCTGCCTCCAGCCTGGCCGTTAGAAGCAGGTGATGGACATGGTGCTTCACGCTCTCGCTGGAGGCTACTGGAGCCTTTTGGTCCACATGCCAACGGCTCCTGTGACGGCCCGAAGGTCTTGGAAGCTCTGAAGCCCTGTGGTTCTGAGCCAGGTGCTCTGCGATTCCCATATCCTCCCACACCACCTCCTCCTCCTCTTTTGGGAAGGTCATACAAAAGGGTAGAGATTCCTCTTGTTGTCCAGAGAGGCTCAAGAATCCAGACTGAATGCCTCGGAATATAAAAAAAACCACACCCACTTACCCTTTTGGTATAAATTTGACCAGCCAATGAGAGGGCTTCAACTTGTTGGTTGATGCAACTCTGGAGTGACCATGACCTCTAACCTATAATCACAGAATTAGGCATGTGAGGGCTGAGTTTCAGTGTTTTTACAGGAGGCTTCACCAGTAGATGGCAGTGGTGTAACACTACACCAGCAGAAATGTGCACTCATATGAACTTAGCAAGCCCAAGCGTTTACTGTAGTTAGGCCTGTCCTTCATTCGCTCCTAGTCTAGAGGTAATTTTAATAAAATAAAATTCCTTGATTGCTTCAGTCCTACCTCTTTAACCACTGCTGACCATGGCACTGCAAACTCTATGAGTTTGTCATTATAGATCCTTTAGAATGACCTGAATTCTGTGCCTAATGTATGTTTACTGCATACCACAGAAGGGTGCATGATAACAGAGAACATGTTGTGCAATAGTAATGACAATCATCAAGGTAGGACTTCACTACTATTCAATAAGCCTAGCCAAGGTTCTATTTATACCAGATAGATTTTGCCCTGAGAGCAGTGTGGAGGGAAATCCACTCCCTAACGTGAAGGGAAAGGTAATGTTTTCAAAGAAACACCAACCACACACGCAAAGTTGCTGAAGTCAGCATATTAACCTTGTCACTCAGGTACTGACTGTTTGAGACATTAATGAAGAAAGTGAATGATCTTAAGGTGTTCTACAGATGCTTCCCACATGACAGATGTGTGTGAAATCTAAATGCCAATCACTCGTTCAGGCCAAGGAAGAAACTACAATTCTGAAGAAAAACCTGTCCCTGTGGGACCTGTCCACAAACACTAGTAAAGCCTTTGAGGGAAAGACAGTGCCTGCCAGGCAGAGTAGTAATGGTTGCTAGGGGTAAACAATGCCTGCCAGTCACATTAGTAATGTTTGCAAAGCAGTGCCCACCAGCCAGAGCAATAGAGGACAAGGAGATTAGGGCTTAGAAGGATGGCGTTGCACAGACACAGACATAACCATGTTCCATCTTGGCATGACTATCACAAATTCACACATCTGACTCTAAGGATCACAAATATTTCACATACCAGACTACAGTGGCGGGTGTCAGAGTATTACGAGTGATGGACGCTCACTTCTGTCACTAAACTCTGCCACATATATGCGTGCTCACACACACACACACACACACACACACACACACACACACACACACACACACACACTCAGGAACAACAGACTGATTGTCTCCATGTTCTAACTCCATGTTCTAAGTGACTACTATTCACCTCCGTCTCCCAGAATAACCAATGTCTGGGCAGGACAGTGTCTATGTGTGTGTGTGTGCATGTGTGTGTGTGTGTCTGCATGTACATGAGAGCATTTCATTTTGGATGTGCCAATAGACCACGGGGCCGCAGGGACTTACCCACTTAAGCGGGAATTGTGAACATGAATGCGTTTCAGAGAGAAAGGGGGAGAATTTTGTGCATGTGTGTGTGTGTGTGTGTGTGTGTGTGTGTGTGTGTGTCCCATACATGCTAAATACATGTTCCCACTGGGGGCTTTGACAGACTAGCTGATGCCACTGTAGTCACAACAGTGTTTCTGCTCTCCATACAGCACAAGCTCCACTCCATCCACGCCTAGTGTAGTCGGCTAACGAACAACCTTGAGGCCCGCCGTTCCCATCTCACGATCAATTACTAGCACAGCCAATGCTTCATGTTATTTCCATTTTCTTTGATCTCTTGTGTTGGCGTGGCAACATGCTTATTGTGTTTTAGAGGGTCTAATTGAACAGTAATCACAGGGCAGTGCTTTTCTTTTCAAAAGGTTAATGCTGCGTGTTTTTTTTTTCAGCATGGCTGCTCTTTGTCGATACCCAGAGAGAGGC
>NC_135219.1:12433752-12436252 GCF_052324685.1 Brachyhypopomus gauderio | reverse complement strand
CCCCCTGTGGTCACAAAACTCGACGGTCACAGAATCTGGTGTAACGCCGGTCTGCGTCAGAAGGACGGAAATGAAATTAATGGGGTGCACTTTATAAATATTAATATGCGTTTTAAAATTTAGATTTGGGGTTAAAAAAATCAAGTATTTGCAAGTAAACAGGTTCAAGTCCAATTCAAGTCCCAAGTTATTGGTGTAAAAGTCCAAGTCAAGTCTAAGTCTCTCAATATTTTTTCAAGTCAAGTCAAAAGTCTTAATATTAATGACTCGAGTCTGACTCGAGTCCAAGTCATGTGACTCGAGTCCCCACCTCTGGAAACAGGGACATGCTGCCAAAAAAAGACAATGGCTCAATGAAAACATCACAAACCAGCGCCCTCTCTCCCTCTTCCATCTCTCCCTCTATCTCTCTCCCCTCTTCATCTCTCTCCCTCTCCCTCTCTCCCCTCTTCCATCTCCCTCTCTCCCCTCTTCCATCTCCCTCTCTCCCCTCTTCCATCTCTCCCTCTCTCTATCTCTCTCCCCTCTTCCATCTCTCCCTCTCTCTATCTCTCTCCCCTCTTCCATCTCTCCCTCTCCCTCTCTCCCCTCTTCCATCTCTCCCTCTCTCTCTCCCCTCTTCCATCTCTCTCTCTCCCCTCTTCCATCTCTCCCTCTCTCTATCTCTCTCTCCCCTCTTCCATCTCTCCTTCTCTCTATCTCTCTCTCCCCTCTTCTGTCTCTCCCCCTCTCTCTCACTCTCACTCTCTCTCCCCTCTTCCATCTCTCCTTCTCTCTCCCTCTTTCTCACTCTCTTGCTCATGGACTTGCTGTCTCTCTCTATCTCCCTCTCTTTCTAAAACACACACACACACACACACACACACACACACACACACACACACACACACACACACACACACACACACACACACACACACACACACACACACACACAAAGATGTTTCTGTCAGCACTTGCAATCAATTGAAAGGTGATCCTGTGATAGTGCTTAGCATGATGTCATGAATTTCCAGAGTGTTCCATAAGGTGTTTCCAAAGAATTCCATAAGGTGTTTCCAACGTATCTTCCAACTGACCAAGATCCTAATCACATGCCCCCCCCCCCCGACGCACACACAAACACACACAAACACACCCCCTGTCAATGTGCCACCACGCGTGGGTTTACCTCATTAATCTTGCTCCAATAATAGACACATGGACATTGCCTTAACATGCCATTCCGCACCAGATTTAGTGTACAGACTCACCACATAGCATCCCCCCCACCCCCCCACCCACACACACACACACATGCAGTCAGGCTTCACCGTAGGGGACTCTGGGGGTATCGGGAGAATTGTAGACACAACAGCACTTTCGGCATCTAGAACTCCCATGTTTGCTAGTGTTTTTATTTTGGGTCAGGCTGTTGTTAAAGATTCAGCACAGGCTGCGATGGTGCTCATCATGCAGTAGGCGTAGATCACACAGGGGGAATTTCCCTAAAGCAGGGACACGGTGAGTCAGGGATTATCTCCTTAATAAAGGAGCCTGGGGCTGTCAGTAGGCAGATCCCCTGTGTGTTGCAAACCTAATTCTAATTACACACACACACACACACACACACACACACACACACACACACACACACACACACACACACACACACACACACACACACACAGTCATTAGCTCAAACGCACACTGTCTCACAATTAAAAGCCCCTCTAACCCCTTTATGGTGCTAATTCAGCCCCCATCGCCATGCCCCCCCCCTCCCCCCCATATCAGTCTGTCTGTCTGTATTTTTAGTGCGGGATTAGACATGTGGTTCTACCTCTCTGCTGTTGGTGTGGTGCAGTCTCGCCTTGATGACATCATTAAAGGGTCTGCTTCATCCCCTTGTTGCTGTAATCCCTTCCAATATGAACTTACATGCTAATGAAGTCTTATGAGTTATGCAGAACCTGGGAATCAGGCCTCTAACAACAGTGGATTACACAGTAGATCACACACACACACCAGTACTTCATTTGAAACCAAAACACGGATCATACTCAACCTGGATCTACCAGCAAGATGAATCACACACTCCAGAACTTTCTGGGCCCATTAAAAATAACCAAACCTCCAGCTACCTGGCCAACATTGCTAGATGAGGCCTAAAACAATTTGTGGAAGGGAGCCATGGAAGTCTGTGCAGAGCCGTCGAGCGTGTCTTCATGAATCCTCGTGAATGACCTGCACCACACTGCTGTACAGCAGCAGACGCTGGCCCCACATCTCACATTCTTTCTCTGGCTCACCTTAGTCGTGAATACTGAGGCCCTGGGGGCCCTGTGCTGGGAGCCCTGGCTGGGTTATGTAGATGCCTGTCACCTGAAAGGTCTTGTAGCTATATCAGCCATTTGCTGAAATGCTTCAGCCCTGCCGTAACAGTAAGGAGGCTCACATACCTACTGGATGTTCTGGATGGACTGAGCAAAGAACATGTAAGCTGGTCCTGGCACAGTGG
>NC_135219.1:12416252-12428752 GCF_052324685.1 Brachyhypopomus gauderio | reverse complement strand
CTCTGGCACTTCGCCCTCAGCTACACGCTCGCATGCTGCATTTTTCGGGTCGTCTTCCCAAACCTCCAGCTCACTTCAAAGCGTCTATGCGGCTGCTACGTAACTGCCAGATCTGATAATCCGCTGGCCAAAACGCACACGCCCACGAACATCCATCTTGCACCTCCACTTATTGATACGCAAAAGCCATCTACATGCACGGGGTACAGCACTGCACATAGTAGCGAGGAAGACTATTTAATAAAATCTTATTTATTGCAATGGTGAAGGCATACAGATGTTCTAGATAATTGCAGGCAACAGTGAAGTACATCTGTTTCAGCCTCTCCCAGGGCCACATGTATTACTTGTCGGCATCTTTGTTTGCGGCCACAGTGACATCTCCGTTGTCAAGCCTGTTGCCAGGGAATGGGGGATACAGATACAGAGTGAGATAAAAACGTGAGGTTGCGAACGCCTGGCGCGTCGCCTCGCGCTCCCACGCCCAGATCCCGGGCCGTGCGCCTGATCACGGTCCCCTGAGTGGCCCGCGTGGCAGTTATGAAAAAAAAAATCTATTTAACCACGTGACTCCACGTGACAGCAGCATCTGGCCACGTGAAACCGGAGACGGAACCCCCAGCCAGCTCCGAGGGCACACGTGCCTTTCATCCTGTGCTGTGTGTGCTTGCACATGCGTGATGGGGAGAGGATCAAACGCAGAGGTGAGGAGGTTGCGTGAGACACCCTGGACGTGTCATGTAAGCGCTTCTCGCCGCTAGAGATCCAGACCATCCGTGCTTCTTTGCGGGTCCCTGCTCAGCACCCCGGGTCAGGGGTGTTCACAGGTTCCTGCTTCGCCTTGGCATAATAACATGTTTCATGATTTGTATACATATGTGTTCACTAATGCTATTTCTAGCAATATACTGAAATCTGGGCCCAAACCGACGGTCATTTGCGCACGACAGATGGCATTTACTACGTTCTCCAGCGTTCGTCTGAAGCCCTCGAGCGGAACGCGAGGACCTGCTGCAGAGGAACAGTGCCTGTCATGGGTGTGTTCCCCCGACACGCTGTCAGGAAACCACATGCCTCGCTCTACACATCTCTCCTTCTCTCTCTTTCCACCCAACACAACAATGTCGTGTGTGCTGTTTGCTGCTCTGCCTCCTGTTTTTCTCGCTGTGTGTGTGTGTGTGTGTGCGCGCGCGAGTTTTTGCGTGTGCCGCTTCCAGCCACCGGGCCGCTCGCTCCAGCTCACACTCACGCTCACACTGCGTGTTTCCCTTTGAAGTTTTGTGCGTGTAGAGCAGCCTTTTGCCATTTGAAGGTGTGTGTGTGTGTGTGTGTGTATCCTGCCTGCTAACATTACTGCTGCCTTGTAATCTTCTCCGACACCTGCTGCTCTGGACGTCCTTTGTTATGGCCGGAGAGCACAGAGATGTTCACCTGCACTGAGGACACCCTTCAACAGCCCAGAGGGATTCTTGGAGGAGCACGTGATCTGTCAGGATTATCATATGGTCAGATATAGTTCTTTATTGTTTTTCAACTTTGATATTCAGAATGGCTTTGATCTCATTGTTTTTTTTTTATAATAGATTTTATGTTTGTGTGTGGCAGCTTTCTCTATTACTGCTGAGGTGGTGAACACAGGTATCTTTCTGTTTAGTGTCTCTATGTTTTAACATACTAACTGTGAAGGCACAACAAAGAATGTACATGTATACATAAGGGTGGGTGGGGGCATGTTGGTTGGGGGGGGGGGGGGGGTGGGTGTGGTGTGGTGGTGTTGCTGGGGTGTTTGGGTGAGATAGTGGGGATGAAATGCGAAATGGATCCTAACCTTCAATCCACTGCCTTGTATAAACTCACCTATCTAATCCTAATCTAATTCTATTCAATTACAATAACATCAATTTATGTGTCATTTATACATTATAATGTACAAACCTCACAGATGAATACAGCGTCTAACCTGTGCATGTGTGTATTACTGAGGTTATGTGTCTGTCTTGAACATAATCACCATCACACAGGTTTAAAATGAACTGACATAGAGAAAGATTAATAACATAGATTAGTAGAGTGTGTGTGCAAATGTATGGAAGGTTGGGGTGGGATAAGAGAGTGTTTGTGTGTATTGAAATGAAGATGCTGGTGTCAGAGAAGTTCAGTGGCTTTAGCACTGCTAAAAGCACAGCTATTAGCTACTAATGGAGTCTGGGACAGCTGGGTCCCAGAAAACACACACGCCTTAGTAGCCTTAGTGTGCACACACACACACACACACACACACACACACACACACACACACACACACACACACACACACACACACACTCTGCACTCTCTTGAGGCAGACAGGGTCAAGGATTCACATTTTTCTTCCTAACCAATTAGAGTATCTCCTCTTCCCTTCCAGCGCTTCCTCCCCCCCCTCTCTCTCCCTCCCTCTCTCTCTCTCTCTCTCTCTCTCTCTCCCTCCCTCTCTCTCTCTCTTTCTCTCTTTGTAGGGTAAGTGTTTGGAAATTCCTCTCACAGTGCTGACACAGAGGCCATGCTGGAGCTGGGCAGATCAGACAGACACTCTGATTGTTCCTTTAAATAGACCAGAGGGAGAAAAAACTGGGGAAAAGATCAGAATTCCCCTCCAATTAGAATTCCAGTTAATCTGGCATAACTGCTGGATGAGAGAGAGAAAGAGAGAGAGAGAGAGAAAGAGAAGAAGAAAGGAAGAGAGAGCAAAGCAGAGATGGAAGCTGCTGGCCTTTCCCTGGTATTTCAAAAATTCATCAATACCTCCCTCACTGTCTCTCTCTCTCTCTCACACACACACACACACACACACACACACACACACACACACACACACACACACACACACACACACACACACACACACACACACACACACACACAATACTTTCAGGGACTGGTGCTGGGCTCCTTCCTAGTGCCTCTGTCTCTGAATGCAGATGCTGGTAGATTCTGTGTGGGCGGCCATTTCAGGAGAGTCTTCAATTAACCTTTGACCCCTGACCTGTGACTTCAAATGATAAAACATCATGATGAACTGCAGTGCACAATTTTCACTGAGCTTTGAGGATTATGTGACCATGTCCATCCACACACACACACACACACACACACACACACACATGCGCACGCGCGTGCACACACACACACACACACATGCGCGCGCGCACACACATGTGCACGCACGCGCGCACACACACACACACACACACACATGCGCGCGCACACACACACATGTGCATACACGCGCACACACACACACGCATGCACACACACACACACACGCACACACACACTCACACACACACACACACACACACACACACACTGACATTAACCATGTCACTATATGGCCACTATAATAAACCATGAACTTGTCATAAAAAGTGTTAAAATGAACATAGATACAGACCCTGAAGATACAGATCACAAACAATACCAGCGAGTGTGAATTGAAGGAGATGTTGTGTGTGTTACTGTCGAACAAGCAAAGATGCGAAACAAACAAACATTGGCTGTCATGCTCAGCAGGACATAGACGCTCAGCGTGTCTGGTCTCCTGTCCCTGTCCTATCCATCCTGACTTTCCATATAGAACTTTTTGCACTTTTTCAAAGTGAGTGCAAGCTGAATTTTTCTTAAATCAATCAAAGCTGGGTTTAGGCACGCCCTGTTAGCCACTCAACCACTCCGTCTTTCATAAGATCACACAAAATTATCGTGTGTGTCCTGTGTTTTTCATTTCCTGTTGGAGCTCAGTCTGCTGTGGTTTTCCACAAGGGTCCGTTTTCGCAGTGAGGTGAGCTGTTCCGTCCCACGGGCCTAAATACCCCCACACCCTGCTGGGATGATGAGTCGCTCTCTGCCCCCATAGAGGGAGTCAGCACCCACACAGCCGTCTGCTGCAGAGACCCCACCTCCCCGGTGCTCCCTGAGCCGTGTCAGACCCCAGCCACAGCACGAAGGCGTGTGGGAGAACAGCTCTGGGGATCGTCCGTGTCTGGGTCCGTGGGTAGAAAAGCTGGTGATAAGCCTTGGAAATATGCATCCCTGGACCAGAACCATTAAAAACTCTAGCGGCAAATGCATATCATGTCAAAGACGCATGGGGTCTTTCAGACATTAACATGTCCACTGAGGACCACCACCTCTGGTTAGTGAAATTCCAGTACGTTGAGTGTTCATATCAATCATGGGAAACACAGAAGTGGACACTTTCAGCAGTCATCGGTAAATTTACAGCGTCCCGTGACTCACTCTGCTTGACTGCTTCTGCTAAATTCCTTATGGAACAACTTAGAGAAAACTTCCATTCTCTCTGTCGATTGGCATGTTCAGTTAGAAGCTCTGAAACGTTCATTACCAGCCCCATGTGCTGCTGTCCCGCCACCTGGGGTCATATGGAAACACTGCTTCACTCCTTCCTGGGCCAACGGTGGCCTCCAACAAGCCAGCAGCTGTAAGTCTTAATATCGCTGAATTAGTTTTAAAACCGAGGTGTGAGAATGAGATAAATAAAGGAAGTAAGATCTGAAATATTTTCTCCCAGTGTGAAAAGTGGAGAGGGAACTGAATCTCAGAACATTTTAGCGTACAAGTAGTTTTATAAAATCCAAAAGATAAATACACTACTCACAAAAACTTGGGTTTTGGGTGAAATTTATGGAAAATGTAAAATGTTCACGCTACAGTGATATTATCAGGAAATTAGGGCAATTAAGTAGAAGCATGCAATACTTATTTCCTCATCTCAAACAATTTACTGAAACAAAAGTCAACAACAATGGTGGGTGTACCCCAACAATACATGTGAATGTCTCCCTAACATGTCATGTGCCCTCTAGCATCTGTTACAGCTTGATAACGATGTCTCATGCTGTTCACAAGCTCACTTACTGTCTGCTAACACATGGCATCACATTCTACCTGAAGGGCCCTCAGGTTATTGAGGTTCTGGGGTACAAAGTTACGAGCCTCTACATGACGTCTCATTTTGTGGTCAGGTATTCTTGCAAGATGTCTAGCACACTGACCACTCCGATTGAAATGGTTTGGAATGGTCTGACATGACACTTGGGTGCCTCTCATTCATCATCCAGCTTCGCAGGGCACTGCTCACATTGAAGTGGTCATCAGTGTGTGATGTGGCCAAAGGACGTCCACTTGTGTGACTTTCTGTGACTCTTCCAGTCTCTCTGTGTCTCTGTTGCAACCTGCTGATGACACTCTGTGACACTCTAAGATCAGTGGCCACTTCTGTTTGAGAACATCCTGTTTGAAGCCTCGTAATGGCGAGGCTGTTGATCAGTTGTCAGGTGTCGTGTTGGTCTCATGATGTGAAAATGTCAACAGCATGATGCAGAGGACCGTTAAAATACCAATTCTTATTTAACCAGGAAATGTATTGGTCAATTCATGGATCAAACACCTGTTGTGAATTTCGTCATTAAGCTCTTTGACAGCAAGTTGTGAAAAAAGTACTGAAACATTAAACAGGTGGACATGTGCTTTCAAAAGGTCACATTAAGGTCACCTGTAAAGGTTAGAAAGCATTTGTAGTTTATCCTCAAATTTCACCCTAACTTTTTGTGAGCAGTGTATTTGCATCTTTTTTCAGCTACGTAAACAGAATCCCCAGAATCTCTCTTTTAAACTCTCCAGTAACTAAGACATATCCTGTCAGTCTTGTCCTTCTAATATTATAGATTTAACCTAATAACATTTATATTACTAAATACTCATTCTGTCTTAGCACGGGACTTAAAATAAATCCCCACACCACATCTTACAGGAACGCAAACCACGAATCAAATAAACTGCCTTTCTCGCAGGGTCATAATTTGGGCTAATTATTGTTTGAGTTTCCCAACAGTACAAGTTGAAGCAAAAGTTGTCCTGTATTTGGGTAATGTTGTTAGACAGAGGGGCCCAGCGTTTCCCAAATCAGCACTGCTGAGAGTTTCATTACAAATCCCACCGGCCTGTCATCGAGGCAGGCCTTATCCAAACACACTGTCCAGCTGCACCTCCTCAGTACGACACACACAGGACAGGCACAGGACAGGCACCCTTGAGGTCACATAGATTTTCAGAGTGACTGAAATTTGAGGCATATAAAATGAACTGAACTAACCTGACGTGCAGGAGCAGAGTTCTGCTGAGCAATCAGAAAGGTCCAGTCTGTTATTATCCACTGTTTGGGAAGGAGGTCGTTAAACATACAGTACACTGAAGAGTTCTGCCAGCTGTGAAGTTAAAACAAAGCTGTGGGTAGTTTCAAACTCAAAGTCTATGCACAACGGAATATTTCTTAGACTACATTAGGATTAAATTAAGAAGAATCAGATGTATAGAGACTCCGTCATGGCAACTCTAGGGTATGAACTCAAGAGGTCATGTGACGGAGGAGATGTACTTTTGATATGGTAATATTTTTTTCAAATGAACTGGAAGCAAAATGATTCTTTTAATATGTCTTTCTGGATATTACAGTTAATGTTTCTTTTCAGATATTTCTTAGCTCAGAAATATTAGAGGTATACTGGGTTAAAAGCGGAGGACAAATTTTGATTGCGGTGTAAAAATCACAATTGACAAAAATACGGCACATTTACATTGACTTATGGGGGGTAGTATATATTCAGCACTTTGTAAAAAATTACAAAGTATTTCTTTTCGAATGTCCTCTCCAGGGTTGTGTCTCGGGTTAGGGTTGGGGTTAGGCTAGCACTCCCATGGTTGTAGCTAAGATTATGCCCCAGCTTTTACAGAGTTCAATATGCAGACGACATTTAGGCATGTAAGGATATGAACAGAGACATGAACCGTAATGATGTGAGAAAGTGCCTTGGTGTTTTGAACGACACTAGGGACTCTGGGAAAAAAAACGCACCAAAGTCTCAGAGCTGGAGAGACCTCATTTGTATGTGCCACTCCCACACACAGCTGCCGCCAACCTGATGTCCTGAGGGGCTCGGGGCCCCGTGAGCCTCCAATCACCTGCGTGACTGATCAGAAGAGCTACAGTAATCCACACGTCTGAGCCCAGGGGAGAACAGATGCCCGCTGCTGCCAGCCTTCGTTTCAGTTTGCCCTCCTCTTTTTCCTGTCCTCCTCCCAGGCCTCGGCGTCTCTCAGCTGTGTATCTGAGCCCTTGCTCCCCCCCTCTCTCCGTGCCCTCTCTCCTGCTCGCACGCTGGGCCAGTTCCCCTCACTCCAGGTGTGCCACAGACCTTCAGAGGTTCTGAGATTGCAGATCTGCAGTGGAGTGTATGTGGTCTTTGCCCTGGGCACTTCCTAAAGATCACAAATACAATGAGGCCAGTTTGTACCATGAACTGTTTCTCAGAGCACATGATCTAGCCACACTAATGAGTCTAACCCATGGAATAATCTCCTCCATCCACGTTTTATGGGAGACAACCACTGAAAAGAAATGATTTTTACGTTCTGCAGGTAATCACAGGGTGAAGCTCCTTTTGACAGCTGTACCCATGATCTTGGCAACGCTGGAACGTTTTACCTAACTGATCCCACATCTGCAACCAATCACTGTGAGTCATGATCCTTTCAGAAACACATAACTAATGCTCTGTGGTGGAGAGGAGCGTCTGAGTCCCAGACTGCAGAGGAACAGAGGAACTGACATGTCCTTTCCAGCAAACTGGAGAACCTTTTTTTTGGGGGGGGGGGTTTGCAGAAGCCATAGTGAGAAAAGGATGGATGAGAAACGAGTGTAAAGACCTTATGCTCTTCGGCCGGCACATGCGGTAAACACCAGCACATGTGTGGACATGCCACACCCAAGCTCGGGGTCAGACTGTAACCAGAACAGCTCACTCCCCTGAAGAGGGGCGGTTACCCTCAACCAGACCCACAGAGAGAGGGAGAGGGAGAGAGGGAGAGAGGGAGAGAGGGAGAGAGGGAGAGAGAGAGAGAGAGAGAGAGAGAGAGAGAGAGAGAGAGAGAGAGAGAGAGAGAGGTTGGATAAGACCCAAGACCCAATAAACCATCTAAATGGAAAATGATAAATGACACAAACTGAGCCCTCCATGTGCTCTGCCATGATGTTGGTTTATACTCTTTAAACAAAAAAGCCCAGCACCAGTCCCTGAAAGGTGTGTGTGTGTGTGTGTGTGTGTGTGTGTGTGTGTGTGTGTGCGCGTGTGTGTGTGTGTGTGTGTGTGTGTGTGTGTGTGTGTGTGTGTGTGTGTGTGTGTGCTGGGTTTGCACAGTCAGGATTTGAGGGGTTATTTGCCCTATGATAGAGCACCAGATCATTATGGTCTGTTTCTCAAAGGTCTATATAGCTCCATCCATATATTTCCTGAGTTCGGGTCATGTGGTTCAGACACAGCATTTGCAACAACTCTTTGTTACTGATGATCTAGAAGAAGTATCTGCCCACATGATAATTCCTACATTCAGCTCGAAAGTCTATCCAGAGGCAGAGTGTGGCAGTGTTCTCAGAAGACCACCAACCTTCTCACTGCTTACATGCAGATGTTAGCATGAGGTTCAATCACTTTTAGAAACTCACTCAGACTTCATACATCTCTGTTGTTTTCAATCATTTGTAAAAAAAAAAAAAAAAAGCACAACCTTGCTGATAACTGATAACTGTACTGATAAGACACCTTTCCACTGCAGTGTAGATGGATTTGTGGAAATGCCAAAAAAAGAGAAAAAGAGATCATTTAGTTGCCAGAAAACACATTCTGCTACATCTTTGACACCCAAAGAAATGTTATACTCCCACACAACAAAGGAAAGAAATGTGATACTTCCATACAACAAAAGAAAGAAATGTGATACTCCCATACAACAAAGGAAAGAAATTTGATACTTCCATACAACAAAGGAAAGAAATGGGATACTTCCACACAACAAAAGAAAGAAATGTGATACTTCCATACAACAAAAGAAAGAAATGTGATACTCCCATACAACAAAGGAAAGAAATGTGATACTTCCATACAACAAAAGAAAGAAATGTGATACTCCCATACAACAAAGGAAAGAAATGTGATACTTTCATACAACAATAGTAATGTGATACTTCCATACAACAAAGGAAATTTGCAGAGGAAAAAAACTGCAGAGGAATGGGAAAAAAAAATCAGAAAAAAACAACTGACTGAAAAACATTGAAAGTACTGCAGCTGGAGAGTGGAGTTGTAACAGAAGAGCCCTCAGCACGCTACGCGTCTCCTCACAACAGTTCTTCCCTTTGTCAAAAGCTGATTGAGTTGTGGCACTGAAAAGGCTAGAGTGGTGGTTACAGTCCTGACCTGGAGCAGACCCAGAGATGGTGTGGCCGAGTGAGACGGCCTCTCTCTGCAGGCGCAGGAGATGGTGTGTGTGGATCAGTCCTGATGTTTGTTAGGATGAACATAACTAGCCTTTGTGGATGTGGATGAATGTAGCGTATTGTGCCTTTAAGACTCTACATTCAGCCATTCCAGCCAGACAAGGGTAGACAAGCATTCAGAAGGGAGGGAGGGGGGGGATCTTAATCAAAGACACTGGTATGTCACATATCACAGTGTGTGTGTGTGTGTGTGTGTGTGTGTGTGTGTGTGTGTGTGTGTGTGTGTGTGTGTGTGTGTGTGTGTGTGTGTGTGTGTGTGTGTGTGTGTGCGTGTGTGTGTGTGTGTGTGTGCAAGGCTGAATTATATCTTAATCTCTCTCTGGGATAAGGGCTAAAGGGATAGGAGAGGTTAAAGGTTCAGCGACAACATAATGATACATGTGTAGTTTTGATGTGCACAACACACACACACACACACACACACACAATCACGCATGCCTTCATCAGCATCACCCTCATATCTCCAGCTGACTTTGACTGTCAATAATTAACACATGCATTTACATGTACGATCAAGATAAGTCCAGCTTTCTCATGTACATTTTCACATCTTACTTTCTCACAAATACTCACAAGTAAAAAGATTTACCAATGCAGTCAAAAGGTGTAGTCTGCAACTGTAATCATCCATGGCTGGTCATTAAAACTTCAGCCTCTGATGACCTTTGATAAATTTTCCTTCCTTTTCTTATGTGCTTGTCCATATTTCTCCTGAAGGCAGATCGGGGCACATGTTTAGGCACAGGTGTATGTTATTAGCCAGGGCTGTAATTTGGGTAGGGTGTTATTAGCAAAGAGATGCTATGATAGATTAGTCCTAGATACCAACTTCCTGTGTCCCATGACAGCAAGTATGATTGTTATCATGACACCGAGACGTCTGTGAGAAACGTCTGAACGTTCTTTTGCTCGCTCTCTCTCTCTCTCTCTCTCTCTCTCTCTCTCTCTCTCTCTCCTCTCTCTCTCTCTCTCTCTCTCTCTCTATCTCCACCTCTGTCACTCTCACTCCCCCTCTCTCTCCATCTCTCTCAATCTCTCTATCCACCTCTCTCCCTCCTCTCCCTTCCTCTTTCTCCCTCCTCTCTCTCCCCCTCTCTTCATCTGTCTCTCCCTCTGTCTCCCTCTCTCCTCCTCCTCTCTCTCTTTCTGTCTCTCCCTCTCTCCCTCTCTCTCTCTCATAGACAGTGCTTTGTCAGAAATCCTGCTGGTTTTCCCCGTGCGTTTGACTTGCTGATCTTGTACATGTGGCTGTGTTTTTCAGATCTGACACAGCGCTTGAACCTGCGGTCTGATTCAAATATTGTTTTACCAAGAGGAAGACATTAGTGAGAGATCACTGCACTGCTTTCATAGACAAATATTTCATGACACAGTCAGCAAAGTTGGGTACCAACCTTTACACATCGGTAATAAATAATAGAAGGTTCATTCGCTCGGTCATAAACATGTGGTTTTTGCTTGCTGAGTTGACACATTGTTTATTATACGGCCAATAACCAAACAGACGTATGCAGGAAAACCTATAATCCTCAGAAGAACAAAAAAAACACTAAAAGATGAAATGTGCTGATTTAACTTTTCTTAAATGATCAGATAATGGTAAATGTCTGGGCTCGTCTGGTCTGGTCTGGTCAGGGCTGTGGTGAGTGGTCGCGGGACTCGCCTCAGGTCCTGCACTCCAGGTCACGCTTCCCTCTTATTGTTTTGGCTGCCTGTCCCTGATCAAATATTTTCACTGGAGACTCGAACTGTCTATCATGGAGGAGCAGACCCCGCCCCCCACGGGACATGGAGAGAACATGAAACCCCATCTACAGCACGTTTCCTGCGGATTTAGTATCCATATGGTGTGCTTTGTGTGGAAACAGAGGAGACAGAAAGATAGCCATGGCCGTTAAGCTCTGTCTTAATCTGAAACTCCTGCTGGTGGGGAGTCCAGTGAAAGGCTATCTGAGATCTATCTTTCATTAAAACAGATTTGTCCAGATGGAATTATGTCTACAGTGGATGTCAAGCCAGCATGACTGCTGGATTACCACTATGAACTAGTCCGTATGAACTAGTCCATATGTTCTCCAGTCAGTCTTATTATGGGAATTGAAATCAAAAACAAAGACACTACATATAGGGAAAACAACACACAAAACACCCTATCACACCAAAGCAAAGGAGAATTGTACGAACTTCATTAAACTTCTGCAGAAAGTTCTCGTCAGCTCAGAGTTTCTGGACTGGGAGGCCCAGGTCCGGAGCTCTTCCTGTAATCCCTCATTCCAGTCTGTGCTACGGTGACCACAGCTGATGGGATTCGGGTTTCCATTCAGCCTTTATTCCTCCCGCTTTCTGAATGTTGTCCCGTTTTATCCTGTCCCATTCCCCAAGCCTTTCACACGCAGAAAAATCAGCTGAATTTCCAACTTGCCCCTCTAACTGGGAAGCTGGCTGGGTTTCCAAGGAGCCCGGTGGCCTTGTTTTGGTAAGAATGGGCGGGCGGTTCTGGGAGAGGAGCCCGTGGAGAGAGGGATTAACTCCGCCGAACCACAGGAAGGAAGAGAGAGAGGGAGGCGCACAGAGAGGTGACAGTCGGAACAAATTTGGGCCAGGGCTCAGGCTCGGTGTAGGATATCAAAGGAGTGTGTGGCGAGGAGGATGGATATCTTCTCCTTCTGCACCACTATACACACATTCTCACTGGCTCTCATCCTTATGCACACACTCCCACTCGTGTGCTGAATCTCACACATCGGCACACACACACACCACTTTACTCTCGACCCACATAGGTTCAAGATTAAAACTGGACTTTTGACATATTATGGAGTACAGGTTGATCGTGGGTTTTTGTTTTTCTTTTTATTTTTGTTTGGATCACTCTACAGAAGAGTGTAGAAGAGTGAAAACGTTCCACGCCTGCACTGAATCACACCAAAGAACAAGATCCTGCTTCAGACTCATTTAGCCAGCGCTGTTCATTATCACTGTACTAATGGAGGTCTTTATGCACCAAACACATCCCCAGTGACCATGTTCATACATAATAGGAAATGAGACGTGAAAAACTGTAACCTCAAAAAAAAAAACCCCACCGAAAGTGTGTTCACAAACAATG
>NC_135219.1:12408752-12411252 GCF_052324685.1 Brachyhypopomus gauderio | reverse complement strand
CATGTTTAAATAAAAAGTGCTGATATTTTCACAGTACAATACAAAGAACCATAACAGCATTTTCCCTCTCTTCTCTTATCTGGTTTCTTGGAGAACATGTGTGAGTGACACAAGACAAACAAATATAAGAACTGAACAATTAACAGGAACCTGCAACTTTAGACATTTCAGTAAACTATTCTGCATTGCATTTGCTGGTCAAAAGTCTGTATGTCATTTGTGCACGATGAATGATGTCCCCATAGCTGAAAACTCGCTCCACTTTTGTCAATATATTTTTTTCTCGACGTAGATGTCTTCAAATACACAATCCATGCTGAGATAGAACTGGATATTATGATGGTGACAGAGAGAGGCTCTCTTCCCCGAGTTCAGATACAGAACCCAGGGTTGCCAACTCTCACGCATTGAGCGTGAGCCACACGCATTTGACCGTCTTCACACGCTCTCACGCCACACATCCGATTTCTCACGCCGGAAAAAATCTAGTTTATTTACCTCTGATCCACATCTATGATTCAATGAGTTACTAGTTCGCTCTGGCACCAACCACTGGCGATCGATCGATCGCGATATAATACTTAATTTGTGTCCATTTTACACCCCGCCCGGTAAAAATTTACGTTCGCCAACCCCCCATTTGATTGGTTGTGCTGCAGCTCATGCACACACACACACGTACAGAGTGTGGAAAAGCAGAGGACTGGTCTGCGTCAGAAGGACGGAAATGAAATTAATGGGGCGCACTTTATAAATATTAATATGCGTTTTAAAATTTAGATTTGGGGTAAAAAAAAATCAAGTCTTTGCAAGTAAACAGGTTCAAGTCCAATTCAAGTCCCAAGTTATTGGTGTAAAAGTCCAAGTCAAGTCTAAGTCTCTGAATATTTTTTCAAGTCAAGTCAAAAGTCTTAATATTAATGACTCGAGTCTGACTCGAGTCCAAGTCATGTGACTCGAGTCCCCACCTCTGGCAGACACATGGTCAGACTCACACAGGAGATCTCACTCACTCTCAAATCAAATCACAAACCTCTTCCATGGTCAGATTATGAACACAAAACAAACTGCATAACATTGCAGTTTTTTTAGGCCCGGTCTTTGATCCCTGTCAGACCAGAGGACACCTGCATTCACTGTTGATATGTGTCCTTGAGTGGTACCTGGGAAAACCTGGACAGGGATGTGGAACCCAGTCCTGACACGCCCTCTGCCCTCTATATGTGCCTGCATTGGGTTGCCATCAAGTTCCAAAATCCTCTGAAAATTCAGTGCAATATGTGCATAGGTCTCCTCTCGCCATGGTGCCTATTACAGGAACAAGAGGGCTGACCGTTAGGTTAACTCATTGGTGAACAGTGTGCTTCTTATACCAACTAATCAGCTCAGTGGTCACTGGAGTGCAGATAATATGATTTCACGCAGTGAAAGAAGATTGGCTGCCACTGAGAGCTGTGCTCAGAGATTCAAACTTTTCCATGTGTTCGCATTTTTGTTCTTTGATATGCATGGCACTATATCAGCTGTTTAGATCTGCATGCACAAACACACACACACACACACACACACACACACACACACACACACACACACACACACACACACACACACACACACATGCACACTATCAGCTCCATTAGTATCTAATCCTATTCTTAAAGCCATTCATATAGTGCTTCCTTTTATTTTAGAAATCACTAATTTGGTTAATGCACCTCTGAACATCTTTACAGATGTCTAGTGATTTTCTTTGTTCAAAGTCAGCAGGTACAAACACCTGCTGTGTTTTTTACAAAAATGTAACCACAGTGCAGATCAGTGCAAGCCCGTGCTTGGGTTACCAGTGCCTGCGCGATGTATTCTGGAAAACCCAGTGGAAAGCTGACCAGAGCATGTCGGTGACCTCGCCTGACCACAACCTTTCCCTCAGTCTGACCAGTGAGGGCTCATAAATCTCCCTCACCACTGATTGGCTTAACGACTCTGGCTGCTCTGTGTCCTCTTTATTCACTTCAACCCCCCTGACCTTTGACCTCTGTCCCTGCAGCGATTCTGTCTGCTGAAGACTGTTCTACTGTGCAAGTGTGGAAGCTTCATACTGACCTGATTGAACATAAAAAATAAACCCATTCAAATAAAGTTTGGAAGATTTTTTTTAGGGCACACTGACACTTGACCCTACCTACATTATTTCAGAACCAAACTAGGTGCTGCAGCAGTGTGTGTGTGTCTCCGGGCCGTGGTGTAAGGATGCTATGGTGTGATATGACATCATAGAGCATTAAGGACAGTCCTTGGTCCCTGTAGAACACTCGGTCTCCCGGGACACTGGCTGGTACATACCTCACCTCCACAACAGGTGTGTCACGTGTTCTGGATTTGATTGGTTAGATCTTTGCACTCAGCTCATCACTTAATGACCTGATTCAATTGCTTTTATTGACTATGTGTGTTTGATGGTGTGTCCAATAAACACAGTGGACGAGGAACGCCAAGACCA
>NC_135219.1:12383752-12403752 GCF_052324685.1 Brachyhypopomus gauderio | reverse complement strand
TATGTTAGGAAGATAGGCACCAACAGAGAGCCCCCTATCTTTAATTACCATCTAGTCCTTGAGTAAGACAGACGCGCTTCAGGAAACTATAGCAGAATCAAGGTCAACCACAAAACACAATGAGAATCCTTTATCTCAGGAAGAGAGGACACAATGCACCAGCAAAGATAGAAGACAACACACACACACACACACACACACACACACACACACACACACACACACACACGCAGGAGCGCTCGTGTTCTCACATCCAAGGAGGAGTCCTGTGGACCTCAGCTGTGATGTGCTAGTCTTCACCTTCTGTCCTGTCTGTGGCTGAACACGTGGCTCGGAGCAGCTTGTGTGCAGGTCCCATTTCAGACCGGCAATGCAACATCAAGGGCTCGAATTCACTTTGCTTTCAACTGGAGTTGGAGTTCATAGAGTTGGTAAGAGGTTCTTTCAGGTGAACTCCAGACGTTCAGAAGGCTGTCGTCAGGACGTCATATGTTGATTACACTTAAAATCTCAACGATACTTATAACACTAGTGTCAGATTTATTATACGTATACGACTAGTAATGAATGGCTGTTTACATAGGGGAAAGATGTGAAAACAGTTACCAAAAATGTAACCTGAAAGTCTTTTTCTTTTCTCCTACGGAGAGAACGCATTCCCTCAGAAAGCGATGGAGCTCCAGAGTAGATAACATGGACATTGGCCTGGATGTCTGAGTACTGTCCCAAACATTCGGGTTTCCACGCACATACCACAATTGCTCAGGGTCTGTGGGGTCAGGACGTTAAGCAACAACAGCATTCATCTCATGTGAACCAGCCACTTACTTTAAACTTTCAACTTTGTGTATCTTCCTCTTGCCAAACCAACCCTTTGATGTCTTATGATTATTTGGTCTCTGGAGTTACCCTCAGCTCTAATGGGAAGAAAGTATTTAAATTTAGACCAGCCAGACGAATACTAACGACTGGCCGAATGTTTGGTCAAACCGCACACCACTGCATGCTGCACGGCCTGTGAAACAGTTGTGCCCCCCCGCTAACATCACCCCGCGACCTTCAGCACTGAAACGTGCTCTACAAGCCAGTGCTGAAGACAGTTTGGAGAGGCCAGGAACCAAGCATCCATCAGAGCACTCAATGGCGCCTGATTCTGGACGGGTGGACACACGCACACACACACACACACACACACACACACACACACACACACACACACACACACACACACACACACACACACACACACACACACACACACACACATATAAACAGGCAGCAGCAGAGAGAGCAAAGCCAATAGATCGGAGTAGAGTTCACTTCCCCAGTCTCTCTCACACTAACTAGCCGGTTCTTCACCACCAGACCTTAATACCATAATCCAGACCTTCAAGCAGGTCTATACTCTCATATCCACATTAACACATCCAGACAGGTGTTTTTTAACATGGACCAGATGGGTCAGAAGAGGGGCTGCACTGTGTTTTGATCACATCAGGTGGTTTGGACCTGGATCTTTAGGGACATCCTAACACAGGTTGTGTTATGCTGACACCCTGGTGTTGGTGGGATGGGGGGGGTGTCACATGTTTATGCCTCCATAATCCAAACAGCATGTGGGAGTGTGAAAGGAGCTCCTCCCTCGTTTCCGCAGAAACCACAGGGCCTGTGTTTTCCCTCTTTACTGAGTAATTACTCAGGCAGTGGTGATCCAGACTGCCTCAGCACAACTCTCTGGCTTCAGATTCATTTTAATGAACATTTAAACACATCCAGAGGTGAATACACAGCTGTTTCACTGATCTGTTTTAGGTGTAAATTATTTTAAAAGGTCAAGAATTTGGATGTGATTCTGAATTAGAACCAAGATGGAAAAAACATAAAAAAGTCAGATTTATAATACGTTCCACATGACAATCAATCTGTCTGGAAATGACTTGCTTGTTTAAAACAATATAAATTAATTAACCACCACAAATATTGTCAGCATTAGTTCTGCTGTCCAAACCCAGACCAGAGACAAAAACAGAAGAAACAGAATTTATCCAGCCAAGCTATGTCATGGCTTCAAGGCCAAAGCCAGCTCCACAAATATAGAGAGAGCAGACAGGAAGAGGCCCTGTGTCTGTGTGAGGGCAGAGATCTTCTGAGCCACTCTCTCAAGCACATGTCCTTAACAGGAAAAGCTGGTCTGTACTGGTCTCTGGTCTGCCAGAGAGAACCTCCAGTACTCACTGTTTCCCATGATGCCTCTGTGTTGTGGTTCTGGAAGCTCTCCAAGACTCTACAGTCACGTGGACGAGCATTGTCGAGCCTCGGTTTGTAGCCGTGGAGAAGCAGATGAGAATTGCCAGCAAAGGGTTTTCCTCAAATCCAGCCAAGTGATCCCCACAGTGTTTAAGACTGGGAGAGAGAGACATAAAGAGAAAGAATGAGAGAGAAAGGCTAGGAGACAGGGAGCGATACATTGAGAAGTTCATGGAGAGAAAGAGAAAGAGAAATTACGACAGTACACATATCACAAAGCAACAAACAGTATTTTGCAGCTGCTTGCCAAAGGGAGGCAGAGAGCACTATATTTAAAACAAATAAAAAGGCTTAATTTACAGCCACACGTGCACATTTGGGTTCCAAGATGTCTTCCAGTCAAATGTGAGCCTGTGTATTTTTCGAGTGCACAAGCAGAAAACGAGTGTCCATTTTCCCACTAAGTGAGCAGCTGGTGGGTCTTGGCCTGGGGAGGGCTGGTCAGCCGTTGTGCTTGGCACAGGTGATGATGCCTCTCTGGAGTGGAGCTCTGGATCAGCTCCGGCCAACTGGGAAGCTTTTAACCACTTCTGGGCTTTCCATGAGCTGTGGCCTGTAAAAGCGACCTCAGATAACAGTGAGGGCATCTTGTGGTTCTCCTCACATACTAAGTCCCTGCACTCAGACTGCGGAGTAGAATCAGAAGAAGAAGGAGGGGTAGAAGAGGAAGAGAAAGGAGGAGGAGGAGAAGAGGAAGAGAAAGGAGGAGGAGGAGAAGACAATTCAGCTGGTGCTACAGACTGCTCTAAAAGGGGCTGTGCAGCTGAACTTTAACCTGACAGAACAGGAAGGGTGAGTGAAGGCGAACCACCATTCTACTGGAGATCACGAAAGGTTATTTGAAGGCTTTGAGTTAGTGCATGCAATTTGAAGGGTTTGAGTTAGAGCATGCTATTTGAAGGATCTGGTTTAGAGGATGCTATTTGAAGGGTTTGAGTTAGAGCATGCTGTACAGGAACTTACAGGAACTGTAAATGTTGCTCAGATGTTAAAACGTTGGAGAGTAGAAAACATCTCCATTCCCCCAAACACACACACACACACACACACACACACACACACACACACACACGCATACACACACACGCATACACACGGATACACACACACGCACACACACACACACACACACAAACACACACCTTCCACATTGAAATACAAATCCCTTTGGGCTCATGATAAACTGAGTGTGGTTTGAAGTATGCAGAATTGGATACCTCTCACAAAATTTCCAGAAACACACCTTTGGCCACACACAATCACAGGGTGTATCATTTTTCTAATTGGCCACATAACACCTACACACCAAGTTCCTCCTGAGAAAGATGTATCTGGGAGGAAACTTTCACATGTCTCCTCAACTCCCAAATCAAACATTTACTCTAGCAAGAGGATCTAATGGATATAATTAAACTCCTAATTACAGCAGGCACAAAATCAGCCTCTAGCCATCTACAGCTGCCTGGTCACTGGTTAGGAGCCTGCCCTAGCTCTCAGACTGGGATGGGCACCCGAATGTCTGTGTACATAGGACAAGACGTACCACAACACACACCGAACCCATGCCAGAGCCAGGTCTCTGCACACAATCCATCATAATGCCAGTCAGTATTTTCCAAACGTGCTTCAGTAAGACATCTGAAACCTCACTGCACATTCAGAGCCAGAGAGTAGCACCCAAGAGGAACATGCCCCCAGGGTGGAGTGTGGAATGGGCCAGGTGAGAGTGGTAGGCGGAGGGGCACGCAACATTGCCCGCCCCGCCCGTGTGGTTTGCGCCTGGTACGCCGGATGGTGGTGTTGATATACTGTACCAACATGCATGGGTGTGGGCGGAAGGTTTTAGCAACGGTGAACATTCCGTTCTCTGCACAGGGCGTCGGTTAATGTAGATTACAGAACACAGATGATCTGCGTTGTTTTGTGTAGGACAGTTATCGACATTAAATATTTGGAGATATTGTTTAAAGAGATGCCTATTATAGTCTTACACAGGGCTTTATTAATTATGATGAACTGATGTGTACATTATCATTGGCAAACTGCATCCCACCAAAGCCACACAGTAATTAAGCTGATCTCAGTGCCTTAAGACTGACAGCTAGAACACACACCATGTATGATGTAACATTGTAACTCACTGGACCAGATACTGTCCATGCAATGGCGTTGGAAGAAACCATCAGCTTGGATGCTCTAATGACCAGAAAAAAGAAGTCTGATATTCTCTCCCCTCCCAACCCTCTCTATCTTTCTTTCTTGCTCTCTCTCTCTCTCTCTCTCTCTCTCTCTCTCTCTCTCTCAGTCCTTCTGTGCTCTGTAATTACTGTAATTGTCTGGCCAGTTGCCAGTCTGTTATTTGTCTCACTCCAGACGGACAGTGAGCGTCTGAGTGAGGCAGAGTCAGGTGTCCTCTTCAGCGCCTCTTTGGGCCAGCCCATCTGGTACCGGTGTTATTTTGAATCCCCAAGGGAGGACTCAGGTGGTACAGTCCATCCCCCCTATTGCTTCTATATCCTCAGCACGTGTAATTTGCTGGTTAGAAGTGTGGGGGACAGGGAGGGACTAACAAAGCATCTTCAGGGTGATGCATGCTCCTTGCCCTAAATCAGCATTCAATGAATTCAAAGTTTCAGAGGCTTAATTAACTTGTTTAATAATAACTGCATTACAGGAATGGTAAATCAATCTTAACTGAAAAAGCATTTATCATTTACATATTATTAAGTACTTTCTGTCAGGACGTTAAACTGTAAACACTTATCGATTCTAAACACTACATATATGGCCTTGAGCAGAAGACACAAAAAGTAATTCTTTCTGGTTATGATTTGATAATAACGTGCAGAATTCCACAACTACGCAGTCTTGTGGTTATGCATGTAGGCATAACCAGAGAGGCAGCAGGGTGAAGTGTGGCCTAGGGCAGAAGTGCCTCTGTGTGCTTTAAAGGTGGCCGCAGAGTGAACCTTTGGCTATGTGAGAATCTTCACCAACATGCACCAGGTCTGTCACTCTCTTCCTGTGCTCGTGCACCACAAGAGCTTGTGAAATTTCGGTTTAGCACTAAGAGAGTATTTCACAGAAATCCTGGAGGGAGCGTTAAAGCTTTAACTGGTTCTCTCATGATTTCCTGTAAAGACAGACAGAGTTGGGAAATTAAGGGATTAAAGGATTATCTCTTACAATGCACAGAGAGAAAGAGACAGAGAGAGGGGGAGAGTGGGAGAGACAGGGAGAGATAGAGAGGAAGAGAGAGAAAGAGAGAAAATGAGGAGAGAGGGAGAGTGATAGAGAGGGAGAGAGAAACAGAAAGAGAGTGTGTGTATGAGTTAGAAAGACAGAGAGAGAGAGGGAGAGAGACACAGGGAGAGAGAGAGGGAGGGAGAGAGAGAGACAAAGAGAGAGGGATGCTGAGACACTGCAGTGGCAGCAGTAGTGCTGTGTAGCTCCTTATTCCTGGCAGATGGGTGACTGCAGCCCCCTGATGACTCAGTTCAGGTTCATCACGCCATCCCTCCTACAGATCTCAGATCAGCCTGCAGTCTGCTCTTCTGCTCAGACGTTGCACAGTAATGATGTCAGCACAGGTCTGAAGTCAGCTAATATTGTAGCTCTGATGAGTCACAGCATGATGATCTCAGTAGATTAAAACATGATCAGATTTTTTTCAAGTCATATAATATTATAATAAGGTGAACTATAAAATAAACCTCATTACAGATTTCACTGTTACTGTAAACAATAACAGGCACAAACAGCAACAGGAATTGCCAGAGGAAAGTTTCTCCCCCTGAGAAACTAGAGGTCATTGCTGCTTCTGAAAAGTACCCCAAGAATTTCCAAACCACTGTTGCTCCACTATAACCCTGTGACTAAGGCACCTGTTGACAGTGGGATCCTCTGTCTGTTTCTCTGTCCTGATGGTCCATCATCCTCTCTCTCTCTGTCCTGATGGTCCATGTCCTCCATCTGTGTCCTGGTGGTCCATCGTCCCCTCTCTCTGTCCTGATGGTCCATGTCCTCCATCTGTGTCCTGATGGTCCATCATCCTCTCTCTCTCTCTGTCCTGATGGTCCATGTCCTCCATCTGTGTCCTGGTGGTCCATCGTCCCCTCTCTCTGTCCTGATGGTCCATTGTCCTCTTGGCCTTGAGTCCTGAGTGGAATAATGAGAGGGAGACACTTCTGGCAAAGTGACCTGAAACACTACAGCCATTCACCCCCTCCCCCCTCCCCTTTCTCTCTATCTTTCTTTCTCTCCCCCTCTCTCTCTAACTCTCTTTACTATCTTTCTCTTCCCCTCTCTCCCTATCTCTCTCACTCCCTCTCTCCACACACACAGAAATGAACAATGTTCCTCTTTCAACTGTTCTTTTTCTCCATCTCTATCTTACTGAGAGCCAATACACACACACATACAGCAATAATGTTCCTTCATACTCAAATACCTTTGTAAAACACACACAGATGAGGCATACTGTCCTGTTTAACATAAGAACAGCAGGAATAATGGTGTGTGTGTGTGTGTGTGTGTGTGTGTGTGTGTGTGTGTGTTTCAGCATTCTTGTAAGGGTCATTACATTGTATATTGTATGCATCCAGTACTAAACCACTACAATGGCACATAACACACTAATCCCATCTAATCATACATTTGTAATATGGATTAAACTGTGTTTTATTCCAGTTTTAAATGTCAAACGTATTTTTTGTAAAGTTAAGCATGCAGTTTTTAAATAGTACCTATATGTATTTTTTAATATTATCATATTAATAATGAAAAATGGGTTTTACAGATTTACTTTGACCATATGCTTTAGATCCATTTAAATAATTTACCATCATATTAAACCATAAGTCCATTTAGAAATGCAGATAGATGAATCATTAATAAATAATCTAACACTAGAGGCAAGCATCCTACTGTTGTACCTCCCTTAATATGCTGAAGCTACTTCCCAAAGATTAGACTACATTCCCCAAAGAGCATATCACATTTCATATAACTAGTAATGTGTCATTTTCACTCAATGATGAATTCAAAGGTGTGTGTTTTTGTATTTGATGGGGGTGTGCAAGAGATAGACAGAGAGAGAGAGAGAGAGAGAGAGAGAGAGAGAGAGAGAGAGAGAGAGAGAGAGAGAGAGAGAGAGAGAGAGAGAGAGAGAGAGAGAGAGAGATTTGGTGAACGGCCTAATTCTGTCTGGTTGACAGAGCCAGACATTGAGGAACAGCACTCTACATTATTGATGTGTGGTGATGTGAGACAGCATGGGGAAGCAGCTCTGGTAATTAGCAGAAACCTGCTGGCACTGGGTCTGCTTTGGTCTAGTACTGTGCTGGTGCACTAAAGCAGAGCTGGGCACACCAGGGTTGTGAACAGAGCTGGTGCTGTTTTGTAAAGGAATAAACATGTAATGTCCATGATAAGTGATGCAGTGATGCTGAAACTGGGCATTGAAGTCCTGGAGGATGAACCAGTCAACACCAGATGATCCTCATGTTTATGTGTCCTCATATCTATTAGCTTAAAAATCCCCATGTCCATAAACAGCAGGTGAGGTATACCCCAGGTAAGATATGCCCCAGGAAAGATATACCCCAGGTAAGATATACCCCAGATACATTATACCCCAGGCAAGATATACCCCAGGTATGTTATACCCCAGATACGTTATACCCCAGGGAAGCTATACCTGGGTAAGGTATACCCCAGGTAAGGTATACCCCAGATACGTTACACCCCAGGTACGTTATACCCCAGGTAAGGTATACCCCAGGAAAGATTTACCCTAGGTAAGATATACACTAGATACTTTATACCCCAGGCAAGATATACCCCAGGTAAGGTATACCCCAGGAAAGGTATACCCCAGGTAAGGTATACCCCAGGAAAGATTTACCCTAGGTAAAATATACCCCAGGTATGTTATACCCCAGGCAAGATATACCCCAGGTAAGATATACAGGGCATGAGTGCAGCTGTGCATAATCATCAGTTAGGAATCCTGCACCAGAATGTGGCGATTATGGTGCCCTAAAATGCAAAATCCCATGGAACAGCTCAGACTCCTAACAAGCCCAAACAGGGTTCTGCTGAAAAAGCAGCTTGTGTCATGGAAAGCGTTCTCACCTCTTCTGTAGATGTTTTGTCTCCCACAACAGGAGAGAGAGTGCTGTAATTCAGAACGGACCACTAAGTCAATCAACAGTGAGGTAATTACCATGCTCTCACATTCTGTTTGTTCATGTCAGCTCATTTCTATAAATAGAGATGTCACGTGACATAGTGCTATAATTAAAAAGGGACCGTGCTACAACACACACAGGTCCCAGTAAAAAGTAGACCATATAAGAATGTACAAGGCCATATTAAAAAAAGAAGTCCACTTAGGTTTTCAAAAAGGAGGACAATGCAAGAGTTTCTATTTAAGAAAATATAATCTATAAAAGTACAGCCTAACAATGTAAGACCTCAAAAAATGTTTAAAACGTAAAACTACTTACTGTAAGTCATTTAGCAGCCCCAAACCCCAGGCTTCTAAAAAGTTGCATGCCACTTACCGTAAGAACCAATCAAGCGTGAACTTTCACCACAGGTGGGAGGGGTCTCCTGAGAGTACTTACCCAGTGTACAGTACATGAGTGAATTCTGATACGAGGTCAAGAAAAGACCAAGGGTTGTATGCATCAAACTCTGAATGCAATCACACATACATGGTATAGGTGGGACCATGTGTAGTCTGACCATGAACGTTCACTTAAAAGGCTTCTCAATCCACAGTGGTGTTGTGGTCAAAACATACCATCTGTGAACACTGCAAATTCTGAAATGTTTGGGCATGACTGCTTTATTCAGATCCTTTATGGGGTCTTTCCCCAAACTTTTGTATCACTGTAGTATACTTCAAGGTTGACACTTATGACTGTTCTCAGTAACCAAAAGAATATTGTTTGTTTCACCTTGGTGTAATAGTCAAATGTTTGGCAATAACTGTGTGTGTGCGTGCGTGCATGCAAATGTGCTTCTTAGAATAATGGACCCTTGCATGAATGTCACACATTTTGATCCTTGAAGTGAGTGAGCTTCTCTCCCAACACCTCCGCTCTCCTCCTGTCTCTGCACCGATGCTCCTAGTCTCCAAGCTCTGGCCATGGCGATGGCAGGTCTCCAGCACACCAGTGTGAACCCCACCACAGAGAACATCTACACGCTGCGGCTCCACAGAGTCAAACCGCTAGCGCCTTCCCGCCCACTCGAGCGAAAGTGTAGCGTTTCCAACGCAGGGTAACTCCACACGCCCCCAGCTCACGGCGCCTGGCCGCACCGACGTGCCGCGGGGGCGTGTGTCATTAACACCTGACACGAGATCACAGCGCAGGTATTCTCAGTGTCGGGAGCGCGGATCATGACCTCTAGGCTGCGTTTGCCCCACTGGGACCTGTCATGTGGCAATGCTTTACTGTCACGCAGCTTATCTGGTTACACTATAGGTTAAGGTTTCATTAACTAGCTTTATTTACAGCGCTCCTTAACATTAAGACGATACACTTAGCATTAATAAACCTTAAAGTTATTTAAGTTATCTTCATTTTTCAAACTTTCTTTATACTTTTAATACTTTTGCCCTCTTTCCATTTCCAGATCTGGTTGGAAGCACTACCATGGGTTAACACAAGTATTAATCCTTTTTTTAAACACCGTTTAGGGTTTATTCATCCTGAAATGTAAAGATTGTAACAGATAACTGCCGGGAATCTTAATGTAAATTAAGAGAATCTTAATTTAAAATTAAAAGGTCTAAATAACATGACAAATTTGGCTTTAAAACAAATATAATAATGTAATGTTTATTGATACGTGGTGTTTTATTCTTTTTTTATTTTCTACCTCATACAGTAGAAAAAAAGACATTTGGAGTAATTAGATTTTCCCCAGAGCAATAACATCTCCAGCACACGTGCGCTCGTACCAGCACGCACGCTCGCACGCTCGCACGCACAGTCACTCACATTCACTCTAATAGCGAAGGATATAGTGACAGCTGCTCTGCGCCCCCCTGTCGTGATTCAGGTTACTGGGAAGCCAGCTTTAGTAGCAGAGGATGCTTCCTGACAGTCATGTGACCATGCTGTAGGGATCTCCCGATCGTCACGTGACAAGCGACACTCCAGCTCTGCTGAATCATGGTGCCATCGTTATCCATCCAGAGGAGAGGAGAGTAGAAGAGATGAAGAAAGGCGGATAGAGGAAAAGATAAGAGAGGAGATGACAGGAGAAGAGACGAGAAGAAAATAGATGAGAGGAGATGAGGTGAGATGAAGGGAGAGGAGAGGAGGGGAGAGGGGAGACAGAGGGCAGAAGGGGCTTTTTGTCCACCCCTAACAGAGGGGAAAGCACCTGATGTGGACTTTATCTTTCCCTGCTCAGACCCTTCTTTCTCTTTCTCTTTCTTTCTCTTTCTCTCTCTGCTGTCTTGCAGGAAATGCAACTTAGCAAGTCCATCTGGTAAATAATTCAAGTGTGTGTGTGTGTGTGTGTGTGTGTGTGTGTGTGTGTGTGTGTGTGTGTGTGTGTGTGTGTGTGTTGAGAGAGTATGACTGACCAAATAGGAGTGTGTGCATGTGAGCGAGACTGTGTAGGTGTACAACACCACCCACTACCTTAGCAGGGGTTTTCTCCTGTACTTCACAGCACTGAGGGGGGTGCAGAGAGGGTCTGAATTTCCCACTACCACCAGACAAACACCAAGCAGCTACAACCTGACCGGCCTTCTACCATCTCGTAGGAAAGGAGCGGTGATGTGTGTGTGTGTGTGTGTGTGTGTGTGTGTGTGTGTGTGTGTGTGTGTGTGTCACTCACAGCACAGCATGACTGCTGCTCTCCCCTATGTGTACATATGTAGCTCTCTCTGGTAAAAAGCCACAGAATTTCGCTCTCTCTCTCTTTCTTTCTCTTTTTTACTTTCTCTCTTACTCTTCCTTCATCTGTTGATCTCTCATTATGATCCTGTCATTGAGGGTGTGTATGTGTGTTTGTGTATGTGCAAGTGTTTGTGTGTATGTATGTTTGATAGCACATCAAAGTTATGCAGTTTTGTTCTGCTGTAGATTAACACTGATATCCATATCCATACACGCTGTTATTATCAGATACAACCACCAATGCATGGTTGCCTCAGGTCAGATGTAATGTATACGTGGTGTGTATGTGTGTGAGAGGAAAACCCCAAAACCTGGATGCACACAGACAGGGGGAAGACACCTGTGCAAGCAGTCACAGACTGAACCCTAACACCACAGTCCCCATCACACTAACACCACAGTCCCCATCACACTAACACCACAGTCCCCATCACACTAACACCACAGTCCCCATCACACTAACACCACAGTCCCCATCACACTAACACCACAGTCCCCATCACACTAACACCACAGTCCCCATCACACTAACACCACAGTCCCCATCACACTAACACCACAGTCCCCATCACACTAACACCACAGTCCCCATCACACTAACACCACAGTCCCCATCACACTAACACCACAGTCCCCATCACACTAACACCACAGTCCCCATCACACTAACACCACAGTCCCCATCACACTAACACCACAGTCCCCATCACACTAACACCACAGTCCCCACTCACACCTTCAGTTTCACCATGGAGTCCCCTGAGGTTTCAGTACAGGGTGTACTTACAAACACCCACACCTACACAAACACTCTCAGAGATGCACAAACACACACACGCACACACACACATGCACACACACATACAAACACACACGCACTCACACATACAAACACACACACACTCACACACACACACACACACACACACACACACAAACACACAGGTAAACACACACAAACATCACACAATCACAGTGTTTTATGTGCATGTAGACATGTGTGTGTTCTCATGAAGAGGGTGGGCATGAGAAAACTCTGCGATAGAAAAGGAGACGCTGTTAAAACACAGACAGGCCCAGAAAGGCACGCACACACACACACACACACACACACACACACACACACACACACACACACACACACACACACACACACACACACACACAAACACACAGGTAAACACACACAAACATCACACAATCACAGTGTTTTATGTGCATGTAGACATGTGTGTGTTCTCATGAAGAGGGTGGGCATGAGAAAACTCTGCGATAGAAAAGGAGACGCTGTTAAAACACAGACAGGCCCAGAAAGGCACGCACACACACACACACACACACACACACACACACACACACACACACACACACACACACACACACACACACACACACACACACACACACACACACACACACACACAGCACCATTACTATCTTTACACACTGCACTCTTCACAGGCTGCTGGTGACACTAGATGCAGGAATCTACTGTCAGATCAGTGTGTACTTTCCAAAACTACCCACAATGCCCTGCCCCGAGGGGAGCATGATCATTTCTGAGCACTTAAGGATTAATATAGAATGATGCATAATTCATGCTGAATAATCAAGAAAAATAAATAGATTTTGTACTATTGTATAAACAATATTTAATCATTCATGTCACTAAATACTGATAATCTTAACCTCATTACACTTGGCTAAGTTAGTTTAACTTGCAATGCAACAAGTGGTAACTGTGTGTGTGTGTGTGTGTGTGTGTGTGTGTGTGTGTGTGTGTGTGTGTGTATGGATGACTCTCAGGTAAGGTGATGATAAGGCTGAATTACAGTTTTCTACAGTCGCTAAGACTCAATTTCTGAAACTATGTCTCCTTTGTCAAATCTTAACACAGCAGCAGCCAGAGCCACACACACAACACACAACATGCAACATCTCACACTGTGGAAAAAGCAAACACTTCATTCAAAACTCTTTGAACTCTTGCCAGAATTGGCACAAGCACACTCCAACGTGACAAGTGTGAAACACTACTACTGTGTGTTTGAATGTTCAGTGTGTAGTCTGCTGTAAACGTCTGTAATAGTTCTCACATATATATGTATATTCATAGATATGCAGGTAATTTCTGCATATTCAGTACATTTACACCATAAAGTAAAACACAGTTACAAGGTGAATGTTTTTATTGTTGCATCTCATGGATCTCATCCATTATGGTTGCTTGCCTTTATGGTTGCTTGCCTTCCTCTTCCTCTTCCTCATCCTCACCCTCTTCCTTGTCTTCCTTGTCTCTGTGCAGTATTGGACTCCATTGTTGTACAAACCAACTTGTGACCTCTTCAGGTGGCTCCGGCTGTGATTAAAGATTTGTGAAAATGAGCTAGAAGTGTTTTACCCTGTATGGTCTGGGCTTGGATAATTGATACGTGTGTGTGGTAGTTGCATGACAGTGTTTTCCAAAAGAAACACATGGTTTTCGATTTTGAATGTTGTGTCTAATGTAGACAGTGTACATAATGTCGAGAATGTGTTTGATGTTTCACAAAAGGTGTGTTTTAGAATTGCTAAATGAGTGTAAGGCAGAAAATGTGCTGAGGGTTTAGTGCACCAGGTCAATACATGAGGTAGTGGTTCCCAAAATTGTGCTATAAGTACCAGTTTCTGGGTCTTACTGACTGTAAAAAACACTGTAAACTCTCTTAATCTGAGATGTGCTGTGCTCTGATCTGCTGAGACATCATGCTGTGACTCATCAGAGATGCTTCAGCTGACGTCAGGACTGAGCTGATGTCATCACCATGCAGCATCTGAGCAGAAGAGCAGACTGCAGGCTGATCTGGGATCTGTAGGAGGGATGGCGTGATGAACCTGAACTGAGTCATCAGGGGGCTGCAGTCACCCATCTGCCAGGAATAAGGAGCTACACAGCACTACTGCTGCCACTGCAGTGTCTCAGCATCCCTCTCTCCCTCTCTATCTATCTATCTATCTATCTATCTATCTATCTATCTATCTATCTATCTATCTATCTATCTATCTATCTATCTATATTGTCTCAAACATTTGCAAGTTTAGTTATATTTTTGTATAAAATTAAATGTAGTTTTAGTTTTAACAGTGATGTAATCAAAGTGAAACAGTCACTTTGGTGAGGTGCTAGAGATACCAAGGCCATGGAAGGAGTTTAGACGTAATTCACTCTGTGTGAGAGATTCTGCTTTGACTTGTTAAAGAAAGACAACCTGAATATCTGGAGACAGCTCTGTATATGACACACAGGTGTTATAGGAAAACACCAAACGCTAACGGGTGGATGCTGAAGACCACGTCACATGTTGTTAACGCTGCTGTGTTAACTGTGTGTACACAGGTGCTAATGTGTCCATATTCATTTCACCCAGCTGGCTCTCTCTAAGATACGCAGATACTTTGAAATCAAGAGATCATTTTGCAGGTTAAACACGTACAGCCTGCAAGGGACACTAAAAAAACCCACCTGAGCCCACATAAACACCTACACCTACACACACACACACACACACACACACACACACACACACACACACACACACATACACACACACACACACTTTGTTTTTGTTCCTCACCCTGAAAAACAGCTCTGCCAATGTGTGTAAGTTCTCAGTCAACATTAATTCATGTTCCTGTACGAAGCTGCTTATCTCTGACAAACACACACACACACACACACACACACACACACACACACACACACACACACACACACACCACACAAGCACATACCGCACAGCTTCCCAATACAACCCATGTCTGTTCTAACATCTTTGCCAACTTCTAAACTATCTAACCACTAAGCTCAGTGTAAGCACCAAGCATTCGCAATACATTGCAGTTAGTCAAGATGAAGCAAGCCAGAGAGACAGAACGCTCTTCTGGGGCTGTGCACACACACACCTGTGATGATGTTCACTGCAACAGTACAGTCTTATTAGTGGTGGTTAATGACTTACTAGTGGGGCTTAAATGCCCACATGAAACCAACAGCTTAAAAAGTATTAAACTATTGACTAACATACATAATATGTTATTATTTTAAGCCTACATATCATATATAGCTTCTAAGCTAAATATATGCTCTTCTTCAGATCATTACAATACTAAATATTTTTTTCTTTCCTCACAGGAGCATTTTAAGGATGGTTTATCCTACTGTTCTATCAGCGTGAGGCCTCTTACCCAAGACACACACTCCCTTGAAACCCGAGGGAAACTGTGTGTCTTCTTTCTAATGAGGTTAATATTGGACTGTTGGGCAAATGATGTAGAGTGCATCTGGAGTGTTTTTCAGACCCTTTGAAGATTTTCACATTTCTCACATAAAGTCTTCCTGTGAATAACGTTACGAGCTTGGCACGCCATTCTGCAGGACGTTTCCCAGTCAGGTTGGACGGTGGTGTTGGTGCATAGCCATTCTGAAGTTTCACCAGAAATGTTCTTTTGGGTTCAGGTCTGAGTTTTCCCAAAGCCACTCCTGAGATCTTTGGCTCTTTAGTAAATGTTTTCACTCAGGATTGCATGAATTTTCTTTCACTCTATCCCAACTAGTCTCAGAGAAAAATCCCCACTGCATGATTCTGCACTGTTTGACTGTATAAATATTAATATTGCATTAAAATTAATATTAATGAAGTGATGTCTGCTTTTACTGCATACACACTGCTGGGAATTTTGTTGGCCAAATAGTTTAATATCATCAGTCCAAGGATCTGGTTTCAGAGTTGCTTACATGAAGTTGGCCTTTTAGAGAAGAACGTCTTCTCTCTGTCCACTCTACCATAAATGCCATCATTGGCACAACACTGGCTACACCTGTCAAAAATATGGTGGGAAGGTTCTCCCATCTCAACCTGGACCTCATCCACAGTGACCACTTCATTTTTTAAATTTGTAATATCTTTGTATTTTAATTTGTAATAACTTTGTAATATCACATGCACATTTGTAATGTTACAGTGTTGTATTGGTAGGCAGTGGTTAAGTGTGTCAGAATAAGTGTGATGGGAAACTGAAGGTCAACAGCAGAAGTACAGAGCTGCTCATAATTCTGAGAAGGCGGAGAAAATTTTTCTCAACACTCACTCTTCAAAATCTACATTACGCAATTGCTTTGTATTACTGCCTCTAAGGGTTTTCTGTAAGAAAAGGGTTTTTTTCTGTGTGTGTGTTTGAGAGAAAGAGAGAGAGAGAGAGAGAGAGAGAGCTTGAGGTGGAAAGAGAGAGAAAGAGAGAGATTGAGATGGAAAGAGAGGGAGAGAGAGAAAGAAAGAGAGAGATTGAGATGGAAAGAGAGAGGTGGAAAGGCACCGTGAGTTATGGGCTGTCAGAGTGAGTACCAGGTATGTTTATTTTAAAAGGGGGCAGGTTACATGCCAAAATGGAGTGACACACTGACGGTAAGCAGAGAACCCATTCACACTCCTACCACTACATAACTCTCAGGTACACACACACACACACACACACACACACACACACACACACACACACATATATACACACATACGCACACACACACACACATATGCACGCTCACACACACATATACTCACATACACGCACACACATACACACACACACACACACATGCACACACACCCACACACACACACACACACACACACACACATTACAGTACTCCTAAAAGCAAATACGGAGGTAAACTGAGCCTGCCTATGCTTGATTTTTAACACACACACATATCTTTCATCATTTCCTTTGCACTTTTCAGATGCAGAGATAACAGTGGAGTCCTGCTCTTCATCCTCTCCCTCGAAATGTGTCCATCTTTCAGGAACTGAAAGAACTGTGCCTTGTTTTATGTTGACACAGCACACAAAACCTCAGCAGAGTCTCACCTGTCCTGACCACTCTCAGGAATGTCCCGCTCTCTTCAGTCCTCACCATTGTCAGGACTGTCCTGTTCTCTCCCATGCTGAACATTTCAGAAGTGCCCTGTTTTCTCCTACCCTGAACATTTTCAAAAGTGTCCTGTTCTCTAACATCCTGAACACTCTCAAAATGGTTCCATTCTCTGCCATCCTGACCACTCTCAGGAGTGTCCCGCTCTTTTCAATCCTGACCACTCTCAGGAGTTTCCCACTTTTTTCAGTCTTGACCACTTTCAGGAGTGTCCTATTCTCTTCAGTCCTGACCACTCTCAGGAGTGTCCCGCTCTCTTCAGTCCTGACCACTCTCAGGAGTGTCCCGCTCTTTTCAGTCCTGACCACTCTCAGGAGTGTCCCACTCTCTTCAGTCCTGACCACTCTCAGGAGTGTCCCACTCTCTTCAGTCCTGACCACTCTCAGGAGTGTCCCACTCTCTTCAGTCCTGACCACTCCCAGGAGTGTCCCGCTCTTTTCAGTCCTGACCACTCTCAGGAGTGTCCCACTCTCTTCAGTCCTGACCACTTTCAGGAGTGTCCCGCTCTTTTCAGTCCTGACCACTCTCAGGAGTGTCCCACTCTCTTCAGTCCTGACCACTCCCAGGAGTGTCCCGCTCTTTTCAGTCCTGACCACTCTCAGGAGTGTCCCACTCTCTTCAGTCCTGACCACTCTCAGGAGTGTCCCGCTCTATTCCTCCCCCTTCAATACTCTAGATTACTATATTAAATGCACTTTCAGAACAAGCCAAACTCTTCTACCAATAGCAGAAGGCATCAACAAAAAAACAAGCAGGAAACAGACACTGTGCTCACAGAGGGCCCAGGAAGAGCCCACATGCAGCTTGGAAGTCACATATATGTGAGGTCATAACATTACTGACACAAAACCCTCTAATTTTTCTGCATCAATTGCTTGTTCAGCACACATAAACTGACATAAATTAATACAAGAATTCCACAGATTCTCCCAAATAAACTAATGTCTATCTCCCTAGTGTAAGAGCCTGTGAGATGAAAGACGTGTGTGGCGTAATGAGGAAAGGCAGGGGCTCCTGTTTTATTTCAGACTCAGTAGCTGTTTATGTGTTTAGCACTGGCAGACCTATATATGCTATAGATTCAGCACTGGGACATGAATTTGCATATTTAGCACACGAACATGTTTTCCCTCATGTCTCACAGGCTGGGGGAAAAAATCAAAGCAGAGTTCTGTAAGAAACCATTGACATCTAGAGAGAGAGAGAGAGAGAGAAAGTGAGAGAGAGAGAGAGACTCCCCCACTCACCCTAGATGCTTTAACCCTCACCCCAGACACTGCAGAACTCTTAGAGTTTGGAGGTCTGGAAATTATGCATTTTGTGACACACAGACAGAACTCCACTCTAACATCTCTAACGTCTCTTCCAGACATTAGCCAGACTTCAGTTCTCCACAGGACTGTCATTCTTATTCTGTCTTTCTTTAACTCTCCCTTACCTCTCATCTCTCTCTCTTCCCCATCTCTCTCTCTCTCTCTCTCTCTCTCTCTCTCTCTCTCTCTCTCTCTCTCTCCCCCCATCACTGCATCGTCTGGCTAAATTCACTGCTAATATAATGCATTATATATTGCATAAAGACCTGGCCCAATCACTTTACAGCATCACTTATGCTGAGCACAGGCCCATTAAATAAAATCTCATTTTAAAAAGTGCTGCTAGACTTACAGTTTCTGCCCTCAGCTGTTTAGACAGAGAAGGTAAATAGGACCTTTAAAAAAGGTCTTAAAAATATGACACGACCTTCAACTCTGAGGAAGTATTTGCAGGGTGGAACCCTGTACCCAGGGTGGTGAGCCAGTGTCCTCTCCTCTTGGGGTCAGGTTCACCTTCTAAAGTGTCATGTTGGGCAGCACAGGCAGCCAATATGTGTAGCAGCTGTGGCAGTCTTTGGCAGGACACCACGAGAGAGGAGCGCACGCACGCACACACACACACACACACACACACACACACACACACACACACACACACACACACACACACACACACACACACACACACACACACACACACACACACACACAAGAGCAGCAGAGGAGAGGAGAGAGAGAGAGAGAGAGAGAGAGAGAGAGAGAGAGAGAGAGAGAGAGAGAGAGAGAGAGAGAGAGAGAGAAAGAAAGAGCATTTAAACATGTCTCATAAGACCTCACAAGACCATGAGTGCAAGCAAAAATATCCTCATAAAAAATCACGTTTTACTATTAATTCTGCACAAAGGACGTATGGCATATGGATGCCTCCTCTTTCACAATAGCAGCAAAACCATCTCCCACCATGCCGGTGTCTGGGAGAACAAGGACTGAGCTCGTCCACTTTACTGCTGTGAGACCATTCAATGTCCTCATCATTCTTTCAGAGCTCAGTTACCATAGAATGCCTGAATCATAAACCACCATCACATGTGCCTCTAAGACTCACCCTAAACGCTCTAACACTCACCCTAAACCCTAAACTCACCCTAAACTCCATCACATGTGCCTCTAACACTCACCCTAAACCCTAAACTCACCCTAAACCCCATCACATGTGCCTCTAAGACTCACCCTAAACCCTAAACTCACCCTAAACCCCATCACATGTGCCTCTAAGACTCACCCTAAACGCTCTAACACTCACCCTAAACCCTAAACTCACCCTAAACCCCATCACATGTGCCTCTAAGACTCACCCTAAACGCAGACACAGGGCAACACAACCCTGTGTCTCAACATGGTCGTCCAGCTGAGATGGTCAAACCACCCTTCTTTGTTTTTTTCACCTGATCACAGTCCCACATTTGGACATACTGGTAAACCTCAC
>NC_135219.1:12366252-12376252 GCF_052324685.1 Brachyhypopomus gauderio | reverse complement strand
CACCCTGCATTACACATGTTCTTTTCAGAGTTGTCTAAATTTCTATTGTTAATTCTCTTATTCTTGTTCTATGTGCTCTGTCCCTTTCCTCTCTTTCAACAGCTCTCCGCCTTCACCTCCTCTCTTCATTCTGCCTCTTCTTCACTTCCTCTTCCTTCCTGGTCATGCGTAACACACGTTACAGTGTAAGCACTGTCACAGACACGTTACAGTGTAAACACTATCACAGACATGTTTCAGTGTAAGCACTATCACAGACACATTTCAGTGTAAGCACTATTACAGACATGTTTCAGTGTAAGCACTATCACAGACACATTTCAGTGTAAGCACTATCATAGACACGTTTCAGTGTAAGCACTGTCACAGACACGTTTCAGTGTAAGCACTGTCACAGACACGTTACAGTGTATACACTATCACAGACATGTTTCAGTGTAAGCACCGTCACAGACACATTTCAGTGTAAGCACTATCACAGACACGTTTCAGTGTAAGCACTGTCACAGACATGTTTCAGTGTAAGCACTATCACAGACACATTTCAGTGTAAGCACTATCATAGACACATTTCAGTGTAAGCACTATCATAGACACATTTCAGTGAGAGCACTATCACAGACATGTTTCTGTGGAACTCAGTGCAGTCTCTCACCATACAGGTGGGAGGGCCTGGGACCCACCCTGACATCACAAACTTAACCTGATATTACTCACAGACTTTGCCTGATATTACAGACCTTACTTAATACTACACACCCTACCTGATATGACAGACCTAGCCTGATATGACAGACCTACCAGTGAATAATCCACTTCCTGCAGAAGACAGACAAGCATGTACGTCACAACAAACCAGGAGGGTTGAACACTTATTAGAGAACAGGCTCCATCATGTTTGTTCCACCACCTCGCTGTGACCCGGACTCTCAGAAACATTCCCAACCCCCTCCACAGCAATCAGACCTCCACATGTCCGTGTCTCTCTGTACTGGCTGACAGATGGCCACATTATGAGCTGATCCTGTGTAAACAGTGTGACTGTGTTCTTCAGGGCAGAGGGCTGTACACCACTAGCAAGGCCCACAGCCTAGGCCACTGAGACCTACAAAAGAGATAAGCTGAACCATGTGTGTGTGTGTGTGTGTGTGTGTGTGTGTGTGTGTGTGTGTGTGTGTGTGTGTGTGTGTGTGTGTGTGTGTGTGTGTGACATTAATGAGAGTTATAAAGAGAATGCACACTGGGGGTAGAGGGTCTCATATTATTTCTTCTTGTCCTACTTTGGCCTCACAAATGAAGAACACACACACACACACACACACACACACACACACACACACACACACACACACACACATCCCAGGCATTTAGAGCCCGAGATATTTTAATGCACAGACACTGAATGTTTTGGTCTGGCCTGACTATGCGGTTTACAGTTACCAGAAAAATATTCAACACCCTCTAGCCTATGACCTTCAACCCCAGTTACAGAGTCCTAAAAAGGTGGGTGTGTGTGGGTGTGTGTGTGTGTGGGGGGGGGGTGGCAGTTAAAACAGAGTGGATGAAATAACAAAGGCACTGCTAACCTGATAATGTTGGGACTAAAGCGTTAATAACCCACAGCTCAAGGCGAGGGAACAGAATACTCTAACACACCTGACTTAACGTTCAAAAAGCCCTCTGGCATGTGTTAAGCCTTTCTTCTTTTCAAGACTCCACAGACACCATGAAGAAACTTCGAGTGAACAAGGTTTGTGGAGTGATGAGAACTGCAGAGCTGACCCAATATCCCTGCATTTCCCAACCTCACCATCATCTGAACAAAGCATGTTCCTTGCGGGGTTTCCCAGGCCCTTCCCCAGGGGCACTCTGAAGTAAGTGGCAGCAGGTCCACTACTCCATCCCAATCAATAAGCTAAATGGGCCCGATGCACTTTATCGGGCACGGATACAATTAGCATAAAATCTGTTTTATGTCATTACTCTCTCTCTCTCTCTCTCTCTCTCTCTCTCTCTCTCTCTCTCTGCGTTTCTAAACCTTTAAATAAGCCATAAATGATGTACAAGCTTCATTATGTGTTTGTGTTTGCAACAGTAGTGACTAGTGTTGTATTTACTGGAAAACATGCATTTCTACATTAGGTCGGAGCTGCTGGGAAATGAAGCTGATTGTAATCCAGCTCACAACATTCAACAGCTCTAGGGTGGTGGAGGTGATGTGCCTGTGTGTGTATCTATCTCTCTCTCTCTCTCTCTCTCTCTCTCTCTCTGTTTTACCATGTGCTGTTATACTGATGCCACTCAGTTGTACATAACAAAACTAAACTCACTGGAAAGAGTTGCTATTACAGCTGCTCTAAATGGCACAACACCTTGGAAGGTCCTGTTTTGTACAGTCGACACAAGACAGATTGCTTTTCGAGGCCAGCTCCAAAGCACATTCAAGCACAAATCCATCTTCATAATGGCTCAGTTATGTGTGTTACGCAGAACGCGACAGGCCAAACCAGAGGCCAGAGCATAACGTGCTGGGGGTCTGAAGCCTCCCCTCCCAGTGCCGTCCGCCCATCCGACAGGCGAGGGGTCCTCAGCTCCGTGATGGATGTGCCTACCCACATAAGCTCCTGTCCCATCTCCAGGAGCTTAAAGGAAAACGCATGGCCTTTATATTGAGCTTTTTGAAGTGGCTTCCCAGGGCTCCTGCAGAACATCTAAGCTGTATTCGTACATTTGTAGCAACAGTTTGTAAGCACACATTTCTACATTAGGGCAGAGTATAAATCTGATCTTCTTTGAATAATTGCACTGACGTAGGACCACACATTCGAAATAAAGGCAAGCAGGGTGTGATGGCAGATGAAAGGCACAGGTTTATTAAACCTGACCAAAGCACAGAGAGACATCCTTCATCCTGGACTACAGGAGAGAAACTACAAGACCCACACACAATAACCACCCACAATGCATAAGGCCCTGCCTACTATAATCCCTCCTGTCAACCCACAATGCAATATTAGTGGCGGTACCCTGGAAATGCCTGCTCGGATGAAGATTAAGCCCTGTGTATGTATGTGTGTGCATGTGGGTGTGGCTGTGTGTGTGTGTGTGTGTGTGTGTGTGTGTGTGTGTGTGTGTGTGTAGGTGTGTGTGTGTGAGTGTGTGTGTGTGTGTGAGGAAAGACTTTATTTATTGTCTTTATTGTCAGTGTGACTAACCAAAATTTCATGAACCAGCATCACAAAATGAGCACTTGAAGCATTTAAAATGGACTGGCATGATGGAGATCTGGATCGGACTCTTAAGAGTGCTCAGAGAGATCTGCTTACTTCAGCAGACTGAATGCTCTTTACTACCACACAAAGACAGCAGTCATGACTCAGAAAGAACCTCTACAGCTTTGCAAAGCTAATGCAAATCACTGCGCGCCAGACATAAATACATCAGTGAATGAAAGCACGGTGAGAAACATTTTCCTCCGTATTTGCAGATATGGGGGTCGAGCTGTTCACTCCAAGGCTCGTCTCTCGAGAACCTCTTACTGTCAGAAGCTACAGACTACCGTGTCTGTGCGGTGCTGCTTGTTTTTACAGTTCATCTGCGATGTTATGGCGATTCAGCAGGTTCCCCAGCGTGCCAGGAGGGTGTTGGCCAAGGGTCAGCTTGCTCCTAAATGCATGCGGCCCTGTATGTAATGGGAGACTCTTTAATTAGTGTATCAGTAACAACGATGACATCCACACCGAGCTGCCACACAAATGCTGATGTCTAACAAGATAGCAGTGCAAATCTCACTCCATATTTCACATGTGTGCACACACACACACTCACACACACACACACACACACACACACACACACACACACACACACACACACACACACACACACAGGCACGCACGCACACCTCAGACTGGGTGAACCCAATGCCCTTAGTTCGTGATGAACTTCACAGCCAGAACTGAATGTTTTCACATTGTCTAGAGCAGCTATCACGTCCAATGAAGAAATGACATCACACATGTGCAGCGTCGGAGAAATGACATCACATCGTTCACATTGCGGCCACTGTAGCATGGTGGTGTCTTTGAGGCGTATGCTAATATGGTAATACAAAAATAGTCATTGTGTTTCCACTCGTGAGAGAAAGAGAAAATTCAAGCATGAGAAAATCTTTTCAGCACACGGTCACAAAATTACAGACTGAAAAAAAAAATCGTTTTCGAAAAGCAGAAACGTTCCAAGAACATTATTAGTTATTAGTGCACTGCTGCTATTACTTACTCGCTACGCTACACGCCTAGCACACATGGCACCAGATTGTGTTTTTTAGTGCATGCAGCCTGCGTGTGTGTGTGTGTGTGTGTGTGTGTGTGTGTGTGTGTGTGTGTGTGTGTGTGTGTGTGTGCGTGCGTGTGTGTGTTTGTTTGTGTGTGTGTGTGTGTGTGTGTGTGTGTGTGTGTGTTTGTGTGTGTGTGTGTGTGTGTGTGTGTGTGTGTGTGTGTGTGTTTGTGTGTGTGTGTGTGTGTGTGTGTGTGTGTGTGTGTGTGTGTGTGTTTGTGTGTGTGTGTGCGCGTGTGTGTGTGTGTGTGTGTGTGTGTGTGTGTGTGTATGTGTGTGCGTATGTGTGTGTGTGTGTGTGTGTGTGCGTATGTGTGTGTGTGTGCGTATGTGTGTGTGTGTGTGTGTGTGTGTGTGTGTGTGTGTGTGTGTGTGTGTGTGTGCGTATGTGTGTGTGTGTGTGTGTGTGTGTGTGTGTGTGTGTGTGTGTGCACACTCCTGGCACGTTTCTTGCTGCAGTAAGAGCTGTGTGCCATCTCTGAATGTCCCCTTGGCGACAGCCACGGTCTGTGCCACTCACGACCCTCCTGCCCATGCCAGGGCATAACGCCTCTCTTCATCTTGAGAAAGAGAGAACAAGAGATTGAGGAAGAGAGAAACAGGAGGAGAGATAGAATGAGAGAAAGACAGCATGAAAGACAGAGAGAGAGAGAGAGAGAGAAAGAGAGAAAAAGAAAGAGAGAAGGAACGTGTGTGAAAGAAAGCAAGAGAGAATAAGAGTGTGTGTGTGGGAAAGCGAGAGAGTGAGGGAGGCTGGAATGTCTCTTTTCTCATCGTGTCCATCAGGTCTGTAAGCTGACAGTGACTGACTGTAGGTTCTGGCACGATGACCGCTGTGGAGATGGCAGACTGGCACGCTGCCGGTGGCCTCTCCCTGCCCCCGCCCCACCCACGCAGAGCAGCGTTATGGAGAAACTGGCCTGAGCAATATGGCACAAGTTCTCACAGCACCTCGAGGCCTTCCTGCAGCTCCTCTACTGGTGCAGAGCCAATATGTCTCCATCCCAGTTCAAGCTGCAGGCCACCCCCAGTCCCTCTCCCCAGGGTCCTACTGTGCCTAAGGTTTGGGCCGTTCTGTGGACTCCCCTCCTCATCTCCCCCAGTCATTCTGCCTTTAATGTCCTCTTTTTGGCCATTAGACTCTGACAGTTTTATTGACTTCACCCATTACAGAGAAGACATCAGTCATACTGAGTAAAATTCAACAGAGAAATAAAGCAAACATACACCCACCCAAATACACACACACATGCTCTTCTCATAAAAACAGTAAAGAAATATTTCTAATCTGTACTCTAGTTATATGAGAAATGGGACAATGGTGACAGAGAGTCATGACAGAAAGCAAAGCCCAAAAACACACTGCAGCTTCTCTGTGTTAGTGAAAACCTGGGCTGTCATAAACAAAGTCCCCTCTGACATCGGCATTTTTGTCAGAAATATTCTTTAGTTTCACAGAGAGCATAGATAGAAAGAGGATGGATAAGAGAGAAACACGATAAGGAAGAGGGTGTAATTCGTCATTGAGAGTCGACACACATGGGTCTGGACGGGCAGAGCAGGAGGCAGACGAGGAGCAGATGTTCCTGCCCAAACACGGAGGGTGGGTCTGGGGTTCCTGCTTCCTGTCAGAGACGGAGTAGAGTGCCACTTCTGCCACGGAGCAGAGCGGCGCGCAAAGGTCTGTCCCCGCGGACCCTCGCCGGCGAAGAGCGCTCTGAAGAAGACAGATGCTCCGAGCCCCATCTCGGCACCAAAGCAGCGGCCTGTGATGAAAAACGAAGAGGCGGAGGACAGGAGGGCACAGAGAAGAGGAAGAACAGCAATAGCAGCAGCAGAGAACAGCGCAGGCTGAGAATAGACCCTGTGAAAGAGGAAGGGTTATTAACAGATCAACCCAAGTGTTACTGGACACTTTGGTGATACGTGACCAAGCTTGCTGCATCTTGTTCATGCAGTCAGGAGTCACAGAGAAGTGTGTGTGTGTGTGTGTGTGTGTGTGTGTGTGTGTGTGTGTGTGTGTGTGTGTGTGTGTGTGTGTGTGTGCTTGTTGTGGTTCAGTAAGGGTAGTTGGTCCTGATGATGTTCGTCATGAAGTTCACACTGTTCTGCCATTTTTTCCCCTTTTTTTCCCCCTATTTCATTCTGATTGGTCTGTGCTATAAATCAGGCATATACACACTAACGTTAGCGTCTAGCTTGGCTGATACCAATGAGCAGAGGCCTTGTTGGGGGCCATAGCTGCTCCTGCATCCTGCTCTGGACACGCCTGCCGCCCGCCTCGCTAGCCGTCTTAGCAGGACTCGCCGTCAGAGCGGCCTTGGGCGTCGTCATGCGGGACACGTCCCGGAGCGCTGTGCACACAGCAGTTTGTTTGCGGGTTCACCAGCATCTCAGCTCATCTCCCTGGATGGTTTCCAAGTGAATGTCAGCTATTCTTCCCACTGCTGACTCAGTGGTGAGCGCGTCGTTGTTGATCAGGTCACGCTGGATAAGCTAGCTATATTTAACCAGAAATCTCCAAATACAAGTTTGACTGTTGTGAGAGAAAATAAGAATTTGCTTTGTAAAAGTATGTAAGTATTTCTCAGTAAGTATTTTCTCAGTTCTTTTCACATTTACCACAGAACAGGGGGGGGTGAACAGGACTGCTTTTCAGATAAGGTAAAATGAAACACTGCCTTCAAACTTCCCCACAATAAGGGACCTTGAAAGACATCATCTCTTTGCATCAGGAAATGCAAATGAAGCCCATTTTAAGCATTTTAAGCATCTTTAAGGGAAAACTCTCTCTCTTTCTATCTCTCTTTCTCATTCCTCCCCTCTACCATTCTACCTCTCCTTGTCTCTACCTCTCCCCTCTATTTCTCTCTATATATACCTTACCTCTTGCTCTACCTCCATCTTTTTCTGTCTCTCTTTCTCTACCTCCCCATCTCTTTCTATCTGTCTATGACTCCCTCTCTATCTCTCTTTACCTCTCCCTCCCTCCCTCTCTCAATCTTCCTTGAAATCTTCCCTCCCTCTCTCCACCCTCCTTGAAATTCTGCGTAGTAATGCACACATATACACGTGCGCACACACACACACACACACACACACACACACACACACACACACACACACACACACACACACACACACACACATTTCTTTTTTGTTTCTTTACTATTTTGCTAGTCTACTTGTGCAGGTTCACGTTTGTCATGTGACAGGATGGAGTCTTTCCTGGAGACGCCTCTTCTGTTGCTCCGTCACGGCCGCAGGTGAGTGGCGACATCATTACGTCATGTCGGGGGGTTGGAGATGTCAGCCTTAAACATCTCACCCACCCACTCAGAAGTGACCAGCTGAGTGAGAAGAAGCATCTTGTATCAATCACAAAATGTAGGAAGAAACAAACAAACAAATGCCAAAAACCTCTTAACAATTGACAAATCCTGCATCACGACTCCTCTGTCTGCACTTTGCATCCATCTGAAACTCTTTCCAATTAGTCTGCCCAAAGCAGGTCGTGACAGTAGGCTCTTCGTCTGAATGGTGGGAGGGACGTACACAAGTGTTTTAGTACTTGAAGCTGCATCTAATGCATGTCTGATAAACACACAGTAGCACAGTTCACTGAACTTGCATGGGTATGTGGTGGGGTGTTCAAAACACACTTAGTCATGGGACTGTCCAGAGTGTGGGGGGGAGCTTTCATTTGGTAGGCATTAGATGCTTCTTGTTTTTAATTAAGTGTAAATACTAACACTAATGCTAAAGCTAATGCTAACACTAATTGCTGGACATGAGTGTGTTGACTTTTTTAAGGCAAAGCATGGCAAAGAAAAATTAAGTAAAAATTGTGGTGCCTAAAAGTTAAAAATGCAGTGCCACATTTATGGTCCAGTGCCCAAGGAAGTGAAAATGATCTCTCATCTGAACCAAAGCCCTGGCCAATAGGGTTGTTTCTAACTTTGATTTATAAACTTTGTGGTGGAGCTCTTCTAAGATCCTCTGACAGATGGTTCCGATTAGGTAGCACTAAGTAACCCTCTCCATGTTGAATCCTTACCTTAGGCAGGACCAAGCGATTACTTCCTAATGATCTCAGAGTTCTGCCTGGCTCATAACGCTGCAGCATATCACATAGATATGCTAGTTCTACACCATTAAGGGATGTAAAGACCAGTAATAAAGCCTTAAAGTCAACTTTGTAGTATAACGGTAACGAGTGTAAGGACTTCAGAATGGAGATGACGTGATCTCCTCTTTTGCTCCTAATGAGATCTCTAGCAGCTGCGTTTTGAGTCCAATGAAGCTGTTTGATTGTCTTTCTGGGAGTCTCGTTAGGAGGCCATTACTGTACTTAACCCTACTAGAGACAAAAACATGGATGAGTTTCTATAGATGTGGTTTAGTCAATAAATCTCAGATTAATACATACATTAAACGGTGTATTATGGGGAGGTGAGATTACAGGGTGTGTTGTTATTTTTTAATTACTGAAAGACAGTTGAATTTTGGATATATGGAGAGTACAGAGTCATAAAGTGAGGACATATGTATGTAGGGATAAAGTCAGTACTGCTCGGCTTGACTGGGCCTGGTCACTGAGCAGTGGAACCAGTTAGATTCTCCCACCGCCACTTGGTTTCTATTACAATAAGTCTTTATTGCAGTTGCAGTGGTTGCAGGACACCATTTTCTGCAAAATATTTGTAAGGTTTGAGGACAACAGGAAGATGAAAAAAGAGGTTTTGAAAAATTGAGAATCAATATTCTGTAAAGAGTAAAATAATTGACTTTAATATTTGAAAATGATACACATTCCATAAAATCTAAACTGCATTCAAACCATCAATCTAATCCGTTTGATCAATTCCAGCATAAAAACAAAGGATTGAGATCCAATGTGAATATGAAGGTGAAAGGTGAAGAACATGGGAAAGCTTGGGTCAAGTTTTGTTTCATTTCCTTTGTGAATATGAACTACCCAGGTACTTTTTTTCTTTAATCTAGAACATTCAGTAGTGTAAGAACAAACCCAGATGGCCTGCTTTCATCTTCCCAGTGGGAGGGTGACCACTAACATCATGGAGGGGGGTTTTCATGAGGTGAACTTTTATTCTAGATTTTTTTTTACTGAACTTTATGAGGTCTTTCATGAATGCAGGGAATATTTCTGCTTCTCAAAAACGTTACTCCCTTGTACAAATCTGTTGTGGAAGCAATGGAAACTGTTACCTTTTTGAGGGCCTCTGATAGACCTGCAGGAACATACTTGCTGGAGGAACCACTTCTTCTGCCACTTAGACATGCACCAATGTTACACTACTGGGAGATAAACCTGGAATCAAGTTGATGCGGGTTGTAACCCAAGTGGGATCAGAAATATGGAGGTCGATGAGAGTAATATACGAAACCTTCCTGAATGATCCTGATCAGCAGGTGGCGTGAGGAAGGGAGCCAGTGAGTGAGGGAGAAAGTGAACGAGGGAGAGATTGAGGGAGGTAGGGAGGGATGGAGAGAGAGAGAGAGAGAGAGAGAAGGAGGTAGGATGGGAGTGAGGGAGGTAGGGAGGGATGGAGAGACACAGAACACTTCCGCTGAGAGAAGTGTCCTCTTCGTCACCTGCGTGAAAGTGTCAAACGCCAGATTATGTGGTCTGGTTTCTCTG